>NC_092621.1:38710000-38970000 GCF_047663525.1 Anas platyrhynchos | reverse complement strand
TCTCTCTGCAGGCTGCTGTGAAAGTCCAGGTCACTGAGCAGCTGCAGCTCTGTTATCCACATGGTACTGACCATATACCAGCATAAGCATTTGCCAGATGGAGGTGCTAGTAGAACTGCTCCAGAAAAGGAAATATTATATAACTAGGCAGCTTGTGAGTGTGTTTTATTTTTAACAATAGCTCAGTGCTAAAACCCCAAGATCCCTTTCTGAAGGGCTGATCTCCAGCATCTCATCCCCCAGTCGGAATGTATAGCCAGGGTTACCCCTTGCCAGGTGCACTTGCTGCTGTTAAACTTCATATTGCTGGTGATTGCCCAGCTCTCTAATTTGTCCAAATTTCTCTGCAAGGCCTCAGAAACCTCGATGCAGTCAGCAGCTCCACCCAGTTTGGTATCATCAGTGTACTTGTTCAAAAAACCTTCAAGTCCAACATTGAAATTGTCTATGAAAATATTGAAGAGGGATGGTTCTAAAATGCAGCCCTGGGGAACCCCACAGGTCACCAGCCTGATTTAATCCCATTTAACAGAACCCTCTTGGCCTGACCCATCAGACAGTTGTTCACCCATCTTTTTATGCTTTCGTCTAACAGTCTTATGGTCATTTTGTCCAGAAGAATACTGAGAGAGAAAGTATTGAAAGATTTACTGAAATCCAGAAAGACTACATCAACTGGCTTCCTTCTGTCAACTAGGTGGGCGATCTTGTCATAAAAGGAAATTAAGTTTGTTAGACATGACCTTCCTCTAGTAAACTCATGTTGGCTCTGACCGATGACTGCGTTGTCCTTTAGGTGTTTTTCAGTACCTCCCAGAATAATCTTTCACATAATTTTTCCAGGCACTGAAGTGAGACTGACAGGCCTGTAATTGCCACACTCTTCTTTCTTGTTCTTCTTGAAAACTGTGACCACATTTACCAGCTTCCAGTCAACTGAGACCTCTCCAGATTCACAAACCACTGAAAAATAATTGAGAGAGGTCTCATGATGACATCAGCCAGCTCTCTGAGTACGTTGGGATGAATGTAATCAGGTCCTATGGACTTATATGCATCCAGGTACAGCAGCAAGCCCCCCACAAGTTCAGGGTTGACTGGGAGTTTATTGTTCCCATATTGGAGTCACAATATTCCAACATGGTCCCCCCCAAGCACTGGCCAGCTTAAACTCTAACTGAGCTTTGTCCACACAAATTCTTTCACTACAACGGTGAGTAGCATTCCTGTAGTCCTCCCATATCTCCCAGCCTTGATTCCAGCAGCCATACACTTTCTTTTTAAGCTCTTGAAGAAGATCCTTGCTCAGCCAGGTCAGCATTTGCCCCTCCTTCTTGACTTCTAACATTCTGGAATTTTCTACTCCTGTGATCTTAGGAGGTGTTACATATAAACTGACCATCACTGATGGATGCCAATGACTTTAGAAGCAGTTTCCCAGGGGACCTTGCTAACAAGTTTCCCGAGCTGTCCGACATTTGCTCTCCCCATATCCATGGTTGAAGTTTTGGTGACAATGTTCCCAGCTAACATCTGGCAGGTTGAAGTCCCCCATAAGGACAAGGCCAGCTGATTTAGAAGTATCTCTCATTTATTTGAAGAATAGTTCGTAGGTGTCATCATCCTACCTGAGTGATCTACAGTAGACTTGCACTGTGACATTCACTTTATTTGCTTGTCCCTTAATCCTTACCCAGAGGCTCTAAAATGTATTGTCATCAATTGCAAGCTCCAAAGTCCAGTGCCTCCAGCACATATAGCATGTAATGGAGCGTACATAATGGTTCATCAGAGTAGATTTGGCCATCATAGAATGATAGAATGGCTCAGGTTGGAAGAGATCTTAAAGGTTCCCCATGGGCAAGGACATCCACTAGCCCAGCTTGCTCAAAGCCCTATCCAACCTGCCCTTAAACAATCCCAGGGATGGAACATCCACAACACCTCTGTTCCACCTGTTCCAGTGCCTTCTCTTGATGAAGAATTTCTTCCTTATATCTAATCTAAACTTACTCATTTATGGTCTGAAGCCAGTACCCCTTATCCTACCACTATACTCCCTGACAAAGACTCCCTCCCCAGCTTTCTCCAAGCTGAACAACCTCTCAGCCTGTTTTCACAGGAGAGGTGCTCCATTCTCTTGATCGTTTTCATGGCCCTGCTTTGGACTCATTCTAATACATGTGTGTCCTTCTTGTGCTGGGGGCCCCAGAGCTGAACACAGTACTCCACGTGGGGTCTCATGAGAGAGAGACTTGCTAGCCATGTTTCTTTTGCTGCACCCCAGGATACAGCTGGCTTTCAGGGCTGCAAACGCACATTGCTTGTTCATGTTAAGCTTCTCATCCACCAACACCCCCAGGTCCATTTCATTAGGTCTGCTTTCTATCCATTCTCAGCCTGTATTTGTGCTTGGGATTGCCCTGGCCAAGATGCAGGACCTTGGACTTGGAAGAATAAGATGAGTACAGGACGAAGATAAAGTAATGAACTTAATGAACTCATTGCAGAAACAAATTTGCAAACCAAAAGAAGGAAGACATCACTACACTTTCCTAAATCACTATACTTCCATAAATCTTGAAGATTTATTCAAGTAAAATTTTCTGTTTACATTCTGTGTCCCTTATCTGAATGCATAATTGAGTACTTATTTTTTTGGGTGTGTGCATATTTGTTTGTTTGTTTGTTTGTTTGTTTTTGGTTGGTTTGGTTTTCATCTAGTGTTTTCTACAACTACATCAATATGTTTTCTTTTTCAATCTACAAACTTCCTAAATTTATTATTTGCAGTGCTTAATATATTATTCAGTTATTTCATCTTACTAATAGTGAAAATTACAAAACTAAATCCTTCTGAGCTGAAGAAAACATATCTTATGCATATCAGGATTTTCTGTCACATAAATAAGACTGAACAATTTTTCTCTCTGACAATGCTTTGCAATTCCAAGGGAACATGATTCCTTTTTTTTTTTTTTTTTTTTTTTTTTTTTTTTTTTTTTTTAAGTTCGAATTCTTTATTTGCAGAAACTCACTGAAAATAAATTATCAGAACTCTGTGGGTTGCTGTATTTTTTACATTAATGCTCTAAAAATTTGTTCTTTAACTTTACATATTCCACACTTCCCTGGAACAGAATTTTACATGTTTATTATTATTATTGTGGTTGTTGTTGTAATTGTTGTTTTGTTGTTATTGTTATTTCATTTGGGAAAAATAACATATTGCTCTAACTACTTGTGATCAGCAATCTCTGCCGATATAGTTGGTTTATAACTTACCTCTCATATTGTCATCTCAGTAATGTCCTATGTCCATATTACAATTTCAGCTCTTATGATTTTTCTACTTCATGAAACTTTCAAGTGCAACCAGACTAGTCTTATGCTTAGGAGATGGAAATCATAAAATGATAGAATCATTTAGGTTCAAAAAACCACTTAAGATCATCCAACCAACACCTATCACTGCCAAATCCACCACTAAACCATGTAAAGCCATGTACCTAAGCACCCTATCCACCGATCTATTCAATATCTCCTTAGATGGGGACCACATCACTACCCTCAGCAGCATGTTCCAATGCCTAACCAACCTCTCTTATGAAGAAATTTTTCTTGATATGTAATCTAACCCTCTCTGGCACAATAAAAGTCCATTTGCTCATGGTTTTTTGTTTGTTTGTTTTTACTTTTTACTTTATTTATTTATTTATTTATTTTATTTACTTGTCACTTCAGACAGACTTGTCACTTCTCTTCATGCTTTGTCACAGCCTCCCCCATCCTCTGTCCCCCGTCCCCCACATCCAATAAAGTGTGGAGTCCTTCTTTAGTCATTTATGTGTTTATAAAAATAAATACTTTAAAAAGTCTATTACTGAAGTAAACAAGTTAAGTTCTAGTTGGACTTTGGCCTTTCTAATTTTCTCCCTGCATAATCTCACAAAATCATTGTAGTCCTCCTAAATTGCATGCCTCTTCTTCCAAAGGTCAAACTCTCTTTTTCTGCATGAGTTCATGAAGAATTTTTCAGCAAGGCTGGTCTTCTTCCCTTTCAAATTATCTTTTAGCACACATGGACAGCCTGCTTCTGTGCCTTAAACATTTTATTCTTGAAGAATGTCCAACCCTCCTAGTTTCCTTTGCTCTTTAGAAGATAGGTTGCTAAAAAGGTGAATATCTGCCTTCAGAAAATCCGAAGTAGACACCCTCCTTGCTTCCCCCTCAGTTCCCAAGGACTGAGAACTATATCATTTTGTGATCCCTCTGCCTGAGGCAGACTCCAACCAACATATAACCCATGAGACCTTCCCTGTTAACAAATAACAGATCCTAGCAGCACCTTCTCTAATCAGTTCACTCACTACCTATGTCAGGAAATTATCTTCCATCCACTGCATGAATCTCCTAGACTGTTTTCTCTCAGCAGTACTGTATTTCCAGTAGATCTCTGAGAAGTTAAGTCTCCCTTGAGAATTAACACTGGTGATCATGGCACTGTTAGCTGCTTACAGAATATTTTGTCTGTTTCTTCATCCTGATTGGGTGGTATATAATGTACTCCAACAACAATACTTCCCTTGTTGACCTTTCCCCTGTCTCTTACACAGAAACACTTGACCCTTTCAATACCATATCATCTCCATATGGTCAAGACCTTCCCTAACACAAAGGGCTACCCTACTTCCTCTCCTTCCCTGCCTATCTCTCCTGAAGAGCTTGTAGCATCTATCTCAGAAGTCCATTTGTGTGAGACATGCATACCACCATGTCTCACTGAACCCTATGCTATTGTAGCCCTGAGACCAAATTAAAAACTCCAGTTCCCCCCCTTTTTTTTTTTTTTTTTTTTTTTCCCATGGTATGTGATGCTATATTCAAACTGGGCCTCTAAAGAATGACTTGATGAGGTGAGTAGCTCCAGGGCATACACGTTCTGCAGCAGAGCAGGGGATTGCAGTATGCAGGGGGTTTCCTGCACTGAGGCCACTTGAGGCAGCTGAGGGAACCTCCAGGAGCTGGCAGCCCTCACAACAGCAGCTGAGAAGGTTTTGGAGGAGCCAGGATACCTCCTCTCTATGTCATACAAAGGCAGCCCTTAGGAAGTGTGGGTGACCAGATGCATGGTGAACAAGGTGTGATGTGTCAGACAGGGAGTGGCACTTCCATTTGCATGGCAGTTTGTGCAGATAGGAAGTGCAGTAACGATCGGAGGCTGACTGTTCTCTACTCTCTATTCCGGGGGCAACATGGAGAAGCTTTCTAGTGAGGCAAAAGTGGTGTACACTAGCTGCACCTGCCAGGCTGAGGCTGAAACCCAGACAGAGGGGCTACAACCCCCCCCAGAAGATGCCTGTACCCAGACAGACCTCCCAAGGACTGAAAGAGCTGTCCACATCATCTACTGCAGGAAACTCCAGAATCTTGAGGTCCTCTTAGAACCTGAAGACAGAGTCGGGTGAACTCTCTGAACAAGTTGTCATGTTGAGAGCGGAGCTCAGCAGGTTGCAATGCATCCAGTAATACAAGTGAGAGATTAATGCATGGTATCATGAGCTGGCTGAGCAACAGCCCTGCCTTAAATCCTTGCAAGGGGGTGGTAAGGTGGCTTCCAACCCCAAACTAGCAGAGTGGATGGACTTGCAAGACAGGGGAGGCTGGACCCTTACCTCCGCTTGGAGCAAAGTGAGCAATCTTTCACCTTGCCTCTGAATTGCCCCTACACAACAGATACAATGCTCTGGGGCTCAAAAAAAAAAAAAAAAAAAAAAAAAGGAGATGGTGTCAATAACAACAATGGTAATGGTCAAGACCTAGGAAAGGGCAACTGTATACAACTGTATAAAAGTGGACCTGCAAACCATATGTATAAGAACGATTACGATTACCATTGGTAATTGGACATTTCTCTCTGAGAGGACATTTGAGGACATTGTCTCCTCATCTGAGAGGAGACATCCATTTGCCACTCAGACAATCTCTCCAGAGGTTTGCTGCCTGCCCAAGGCCTGCATTCGTGATATAACAAAGAGGGTACTGATCTTGGTCAAGCCGGAGGACTATCACCTGTTCTGTTCTTTCATGTAGGAACAACTGAGGCTGTGACATGCAGACTCCAAAACCTCAAAAGGGACTTTATTTCCTTTGGAAAGATGCTGTCAGGAGCACAAGTAGTGTTCTCCTCAATCCTCCCAGTTGGAGAATGAGACCCAAGGAGAAGGTGGCATACAGATTGGGTGAATGATTGGCCGTATAGCTTGTACTATGTTCAGGGTTTTGAGTTCTGTGTAATTGGGTGTGCTTTTGAGAGACCAGGCATGTTGACACAGGATGGGGCACATTTGACTAAGCGGGACAAGAGTTCTTCAGGCAGCAAGCTGGCTGGACTCATTAGCAGGGCTTTAAACTAGATTCATCAGTGAAAGGGGTTGTATGTGTAAGTGACACAAAAGAATCACTGAATGCCAATGCTCTAGAAAACAGCAGGGAAACACCTCTGAATCATCCATAGGAATTAGGAAAGATCCATATAAAAAGGTGATGTGGTCCATAGCCCAGCTGAAGTGCCTCTACATCAATGCACATAGCATGGAAAGCAAGCAGGAGGATTTGGAAGCCACAGTGCAATTAGAAGACTATGATCTAATTGCTATCATGGAAATGTGTTGGGAAGAACCACACAAATGGAATATTGGAATGGAGAGCTACAAGCTTTACCAGAGAGATATTCAGAAAAGGAAGGGTGAGGGTGTTGCCCTCTATATTAAGAAATGCATAGATTGTGAAGACTTGCCTCTAGAAAAACAGCCAAAAGCAAGTTGAGAGCCTGTGGGTAAAAATTAAGGACCAGACATACAAAGGACACCTTGTGGTTGGGGTCTACCACAGGCCACCTGATCAAGGAAATTCTGTGGATATGGCTTTCTTGCTCCAACTACAATAAGCATCGTGCTCACAGGCTCTCATCCTGATGGGCAACTTCAACCACCCATATGTCTGCTTGGGAAAGCAATCAAGGAAACTCCCGGAGTGCATCGAGGACAACTTCCTCATGCAGGTGTAAGACAAACCAACCAGAGGAGAAGTGTTACTGGACCTGGCAGTCACCAGTGCAGAAGAGCTCATTGAAGAGGTTAAGATTGGAGGAAACTTGTGTTGCAGTGACCATGCCCTGGATGAATTTGTGTTCTCTAGAGGTATGGGCCTGGCTAAGAGCAAAAGCAGGACCTTGAACTTTAAAAGAGCAACCTTACAACTATTCAAAAAATTAGTGGATGAAATCCCATGGGACACTAGAGACAGAGGACCTGATCAGAGCTCGCAATTCTTTAAGGATATTTTCCTTAGAGCACAAGAGCTCTCTATATCCATATGTAATAAATCAAGCAGGGAAGGTAGGTAACCAACAAATAGATGAACAAGGACCTGCTGGTCAAACTTAGAAAAGAAAGGAATACACAGACAGTGGAAACAGGACCATGTGCCCTGGGAGGAGTACAAAAATGCTGTCTGGGTATGCAGGGGTTGGGATCAGGAAAGCAAAGGCACTGGCAGAACAAAACTTGGCGAGGGATGCAAACAATAACAAGAAGGGATTCTACAGGTATATTGGCTGAAAAACAAAACAAAACAAAACAAAACAAACAAACAAAAAAGACTAAGAAGAGCATACTGCCTCTGACAAATGAAGACTGAGAACTGGTAACAATGGATATGGAGAAGGCTGGGGTACTTAACAATTTCTTTGCCTCGGTCTTCACTAGTGGTCAGGTTTCCCACTTCTCATGTCCCTGAACCTCTAGGGGGAGTAGAGTCCCTTCCACTGCAAGTAAAGAGAAATTTCAGGTTCTCCTGATGCAATTTAACAACTGCAGATCTATGGGGACTGATGACATGCATCTCGGGGTCCTGAGGGAAGTGATTGATATAGTTGTCAAGCCATTTTCTATCATACTTGAAAAAAAACATGTCAGTCAGACAAAGTGCCTGGTGACTTAAAAAAGGGAAACATTACTCCAATTTTTAAAAAAGGTTGAAAGGAAAACCCAGGGAACTACAGACTGGTGAGCCTCACCTCTGCTCTTGGAAAGATCATGGAATTGATCCTCCTGGAGGCAATGTTAAAGCACATGTATGACAAGGAGACAATCCAAGACAGCCAGCATGGCTTCACCAAGGGCAAATCCTGCCTGAACAATCTAGTGGCCTTCTATGATGGAGTTACTGCATAAGCAAAAGCCAACTGATGTAATCTACTTGTACTTCTGTAAGGCTTTTGACATGGTCACACATGATATTCTAATCTCTAAATGGAAAAGGTATGCATTTGAAGGGTGGACTATCTGGTGGAAAATCTGGTGGAACTAGATGATCTTTAAGGTTTCTTCCAACCCAAGTCATTATATGAATCTATGAAACCGAAGTAATGGCTGACATTCCTTTGTGCTGTCCTTCGATTGCTCTCCAGCTGACCTCTGTTCTTTTCTCTATCTCTGGGCAGCCACTGTTGATACTAGCTTTAATGCTTCCCTCCCCTGGCAGCTTTAGTTTAAAGCTTTCTTCACAAGATGGGCAAGCCTGAAAATAAAGGTGCTCTTTCCTTTCTCTGATAAATAGACTCCATCTTACTCCTGTAGAGTTGGTTTCTCAAAAGGGAGCCCCATGTTCAAAGCAGCGAAATCTGTGGTCATTATTACTAGTCTCATAAACATTAGTTTATTCACCATCTTTATCTGGTCCTTTCAGTTTCTTTCCCTCTGACTAGTAAGACTGAAGACAAAACTACCTATGCCCCTGTGGTAGTTTTACCCAAGCTGGGCAGCTGAACTCCACCAAAACTGCTCTCTCACTCCCCCTCCTCAAAGGGAAAGGAGGAGAAAATACAGTGGAAAGGGCTCGAGGATTGAGATAGGACAAGGGTATCACTCAACAGTTATAATACAGGCAGAACAGACC
Organism: Anas platyrhynchos; assembly: GCF_047663525.1. Lineage (NCBI taxonomy): Eukaryota > Metazoa > Chordata > Aves > Anseriformes > Anatidae > Anas > Anas platyrhynchos. The sequence continues at coordinate 38,961,039 of NC_092621.1, read as the reverse complement.
CACAATAGGGAGATTAATATAATTTATTATCTATTACTAACAATCTAGAACAATGAGAAGTTAAAAATCAAACTAAAACCACCTTCCCAGAACAAGTATCCAGAGAAGCTGTGGATGCCCCATCCCTGGAGTTGTTCAAGGCCAGGTTGGATGGGGCCTTGGCCAACCTGATCTAGTGGGTGGTCTCTCTGCCTATGGCAGGGGGTTTGGAACTAGATGATCTTTAAGATCCCTTCCAACCTAAGCCATTCTATGATGGCTTCTCCACCCTCTTCTACATTCTCCTCTCAAGTGGCATAGGGGAACAGGGAATGGTGGTTGCAAACAGTCCCTAATGCTTTGTCTCCACTTCTCCTTTACAGTCACTCTCTGCCTATGCTCCATCACAGACTCTGAAGCAAGGATGCCATCCTTCCCAAACTGATCCTGCATGGGCTTCCCATAGGCAGCAGCTCTTAAAGATCCATTCTATGGGATCCGTCCTTCAGAAGCAAACTGCTCCAGCATGGGTCCCCCATGGGTGGCAGGTCCTACCAGATCACCTTCTCATCCAAAACTTGAGTTTTTGGCTGTTTGGTTGTGGACTGTGGGTCCACTACAGACTGTTCTTGGAACAAATTACCCAACTCTTCTTCATCCTCCCTGATGTAATGTAGCCTTATTGTCTCATGCAGCTCAGCCACCAGTTGCAGTCTACTCCTGTTGCTGTCTTCTTTCCCTTCCCTAATACGGGGGAAACTTTTAGGCCCTTCCTGCCATCTGAGGTCTGCATTGCAGGTTCTGCTTTCAGCAGCTCGATCTGTCTGGGGGCAACAGACAGGGCAGGGGTAGGTGCTGCAAACTCCCAGTTAGAGCTGCAATCTTTACACTCAAAGAAGTGCCCACCATTCTCCTTTGAGGGTCAGGTAGGTTTAGTGCCTTTAAGGCATTAAGCATCACTTTTCTGTCTACATCTCCGTTTGTGAGGTGACTGTCTTCACTGAGTAACAGATATTATGATCTCTGTTTTAGAAGTTAACTGTTAGTTAACTTCGTTAGTTTAGAAGTTAGCTCTTGAAAAATTTTATGAAATATTTAAATGTTTTTGCAAATCCTCTTCAGAAATATGAATATATATATATATATATTTAAGTACCAATGCATAAAGAATTCTTAAAAGATTTATGTGAAAAAAATATGCAATTTTGTGTCTTTTGTTTTTGTTGTTGCTATTGTTGTTTTTGCTCCAATAATACAATGTGATGATGTGAAAATTGTAGGGTTTACGGGTTTACGGGTTTACTTGTGAGGAACCTTGGGTGATTATTTCATATGAAGCTGTCTTCCTCGTTTCCTCCTCTTTTTTTTTTTTTTTTTTTTTTTTTTTTTAATTAGTTTGTCCCTAGAAACAGCTATTTTATTGCTCAGTCTAGGTATTTCAGTAACAATTTGTTTCATTTTGCTGCCTGAACAAGGTATACAGATCCCTTCTTTTTCACTTCCTTTTTTCTCAACACTTATATTTAAGTTTATGTTTGCTTGTTTGTCTGGTTTTGGGAGGCGGGGGGGAGGGAGGGGGGACAAAGAGAGCAACATTAAGTATGTGCTGTTAGTAAGCAGCAGAAATGCTGGAGATATGGAAGTTGCTTTAGAATGGTTGTAATACATGGAATAGTTAAGACACCTCACTGGGAAAAAGAAAAATTGAATGAGTAGCTAGTGAGCTTAAAGGATGCATGAGATTTGGATGATATCACTGGGTTTATACTTGATGTCAAAGTGCAAAAATATTTTTTTAAGGTGTTTAAAAGGTATTTTTAAAGGTATTTTAAAACTTTATTATTATTATTTCTTTTTCCTCTCCCAAGAATCAGACAGAACATACATAATATCTCCACTCAGATCTGGAAATTATACTACAAATAAAAAACAGATATTTACTATTTACACTACCAATTTTTGACTCAAATTCTTAGCAAACATTTATAGAGTTAGCTTTAAATATTGGTAGAGAACAAAATTTGACCCACAGCAAAGCATAAATGTTTTGAATTGCTTCTTATATATTATAATCAGCTTTTGTGAATGTTTTTTCATAGTTACCCATATTACTACTTACTTCATATTCAAATACTTTCACATACAAATACCACATTACTTCAGATATGAAGTATGTAGTAAGTCAGCAAGAATAATGAAGTCATAAAAATGCAACATTACAGGTGAAATATTTAAGCTACTGATGTTCTTTGATTAGATCACTCTAGATTAACTAGCCCCAAGTAACTGAGTAATGAATTATACGTCTGTTGTGTGAGTTCTGTAGTTATTCAGAAGTTTCCTATGCTTAATGCCTTCTTATATTCCTATGACCTACCACACATTCTCCGTGTCAGAGCTTATTCTAAGTTTTCCGTTAGGTCTCCTTATTCCCAGCCTTTTCCAATGTGTAGAGGTTTATGCCATTTATAGTAATAACTACACTTTTTTCAACTTGGTATTTCTCACTGACATCATCTATTTTTGTATTGAACTTCTTGCATAAAGGCTAGAAGAACATTTCAGAACATTTCAGAAGCAGAAGCAGTTAAGTCTTGTACCTTTTAAAAGGCTACCTAAATGTCTTATGACAACTTTTGAAACAATCATAAAGTTTCTGTATTCTAGCTGGTGTGTATTCATAGTATCTCTAGAGTGAAAGTGTGCAACAACTGAAGTCTTTCTCACCCTCTGTGTTATTCAAGAATTAACAAAAATCCAAATGATAATAGCAAAAGTGTTTTTTTTTTTTTTTTTTTGAATGAATTATCTATGTAGAAGTTTATTTATTTATTTATTTATTTATTTATTTATGAATTTATTATCTCTGTAGTTTGCAAGTAACACCTTATATGTTCAGACTCCAACGAGTATATTTGCTTCTATCATGTCCAAGGGTATGCTGGACATCTATGCTGGACATGTATGCTGGACAAGGATTTGCCAATGAGGCAAGCTAGGTTGCCTCATTGGCAAATCAGGACTCTCACATAGTTCCTTACTGCAGCAGATTTGTGTGCATAATATTGATTAATCACCAAGAAGTAAGTGGCAGTTAAGAGCAGAGATCCCACAAATGAATTTCCCACACTGAACTAATTTCCTTAGAAGTCACTTTTTGCAGACAGGTTGTGTAAGTTTGATAGGGCGTCTCATTAAACTCCTCTGCGAAAATTCTTCTCTAGTAACAGTTAAGCTTCTGTGTAAGTCTACAAATCATATGAAAATAATATGGAAATACTGAGCTTTATCGAAGAGTTCATACGCTACAGTCTAGTGCAAAATTGAAATATTGATACAGTGTAGTTAGGGTAAGGAGAAAATAGACCCAAATTATCTTTTCTGTAGTTCATTCAGACTTAAATAAGAAATTGGGATATTTTTGATGCACTTTATTTTATTTCAGTAAGAACAAACAAACAAATGATAAACAATCAAGGAGGGGCTTTCAGAAAAAATAGATAAATTGTATAAATTATTTTAGCATTTATCTTAACATTTAGTATTTAGCAAATTTAACATTAATTTTGCTTAATAACTTGTCTAGAACTTAAATAGTTTAGATTAATTGTAGTTTTTTTTTTTTTTTTTTTTTTTTTTTAACTATGCTCATTTTAAAACTTAAATATGCTATTTCCCTGTCACATTTAGCCTAATTATCTATTGCCTTTTTTGCATTAATGATACTTTGAGAATTGCAACCATTATTTATTTATTTATTTATTTATTTATTTATTTTGTTCAGCAACACTGATCTCAAGGAGTAAAGGAATGGTAGTATTTCTTTTAGAAGTCAGATAGCTAGAAGTTGCATATGTTTAAGAGAAGTTGGTCTCTTTCAGCAGTGAATAATAGAAAAGCCCAATTAGTGATGATATTAATAGCTAATATTCATGTAATAGTATTCATGTAATGGAATTTTGAGTATATACATTATGTCTTACTAGAATTACCTGGAAGAAAAATAAAATGGTTTATCTGAGATCAAATAGCTTTCAATTCAGCTGACTCTTATTCTTTTTCTATTCTGTTTTTGCACACTTGTGTAAATTGATATTGGTTGCATAAAAGTTATTGGAATGCTTTTATTTTGCACCATCTAATCCAAAGCTAGGAAGAATGGCATGACATAGCAATGAACCACAGATCACTGGCTGTCATAAAAAGAGCTAGCAAACAGTTCATATATTTATAAGTGCATGCTTGTAAACATATTTCCAAAGTATTAAAATAACAAATAACTTAGAAATATCTTATTATTATGGAATGTTTTATGAATATGGAAGAAAATTAGCTATCAATCACTGAATAGTAATAGATTTTGATGACTGGATGAAAACTACCACCAAAACTTCAACCCTGAATAAGGGGAAAGCAGATTTCAGACTACTCGGGGTTAGTAAGTTACTTAAGTAAGTAAAGTTAGTTAGTAAGTTGGTAAGTAAGTTACCAGTTAGTAAGGTCCCCTGGGAAACTGCTTTTGAAGACATCAGTGTCCATCAGTGCTGGTCAGTCTGTAAGCACTGCCTCCTATAAGCACAGGATCAGGCAATTCCAAAACACTGGAAATGAAGAACAAGGGGCAGAATGTTGGCTTGGCTGACCAGGAATATTATTTTGTAGCTTAGGGACAAAAAGAAAGTGTATGGCCACTGGATGCAGGGTCAGACAGCAAGGACTACAGGGATGCTGTTCACCTTTGTAGGGAGAAAATTTGTTGGCCAAAACTTAATTGAAGCTGTCAAGGTCTGTGGGAAACAATAAAAAGTGTTTATGTATTTATTTATTTTTAAATATGTGAACAGAAAAAGGAGAACTAGGGAAAACATAGGTTCACTACTTGGTGGGGATGGTCATCTCACTAACAAGGAAATTTGCAAAGCAGAGGCATTTAATGCCTTCTTTGCCTCTATTTTCAAGGCCGATGATGGGCTTCAGGACACTGGGTGCCCTAAGCTGGAGGACCGTGACAGTGGGAATGATAAATTCCCAGCCAAACCTGAACAAGGGATTTGCTGTTTCACCTGCATCCATACAAGTCCATGGGTCTGGATGGAATTATCTCGGGGTGTTCAGAGAGCTTGCTGATGTCATCGCGGAACCTCTCTCAATTATTTTTCAACAGTCTTGGGAGTCTGGAGAAGTCCCAGGTGACTGGAGGCAGGCAAATGTGGTTTCAGTTTTTAAGAAAAGCAAGAAAGAAAACCCTGGTAACTACAGACATATCAGTCTCATGTCAGTGCCTGGTAAAATTATGGAGAAGATTATCCTTGAAGTTATTGATGTGCACTTGGGGGACAATGCTGTCATTGGTACCAGCCAACATGGGTTCACAAGAGTAGGTCCTGTTTGACAAATTTTATTTCCTTTTATGATAAGATCATCCATCTAGTCAATCAAGAGAAACCAGCTGATGTGATCATTTTGGATTTCAGTAAATATTTTGATACAGATACTCATAGGATCCTACTGGACAAAATGTCCAGCATACATCTAGGAAAAAAAAAAAAAAATCATAATATGATGGATTGGCCGATGGGTAGGGTTCAAAGAATTATGGTAAGTGGGTTTATATGAGGCTGGCAACCTGTCACTAGTGGGGTCCCCCATGGATCCATTCTAGGGCCAGTTCTTCTCAATGTTTTCATAAATATTTGGATGTAGCACTAGAAAGTGCTTTGACCAAATTTGCTGATGATACTAAACTTGGAGGAGCTGTTGACTTTCTTAAGGGTGGAAAGACCTTGCAGAGAGAACTGGACAAATAGGAGAGCTAGGCAATCACCAATAAGTTGAAGTTTAACAAGAGCAAGTGTTGGATTCTGCACCTGGAAAGGGGCAATCGTAGTTACACATACAGACTGGGGGATGAGATGCTGGAGAACAGCCCTGCAGAAAGGGATCTTGGGGTTTTGGTTGACAGCAAGCTGAACAATAGGCAGCAGTGTGCCTTGGCATCCAGGAGGTCCAGCCGTGTCCTAGGGTGCATCAGGCACAGCATTGCTAGATGGTATAGGGATTGTCCCACTCTACTCTGCGCTGGTGCAGCCTCACCTCAAGTACTGTGTGCAGTTCTGGGCACCGCAGTACAAAAAGGATGTAAAACTGTTAGAGAGTGTCCAGAGGAAGGTGATGAAGATGGTGAAGGGCCTAGAGGGGAAGACATACGGGGAGCAGCTGAGGTCACTTGATTTGTCCAGCCTGGAGAAGAGGAGGCTGAGGGGAGACCTCATCACAGTCTATAGATTCCTCACGAGAGGGAGTGGAAGGGTAGGCACTGATCTATTCTCTTTAGTGACCAGTGATAGGACCTGTGGGAATGACATCAAGCTGTGACAGGTGAGGTTCAGTCTGCATATCAGGAAGAGGTTCTTCACTGAGAGGGTTGTTGAACACTGGAACAGACTCCCCAGGGATGTAGGCATGTCATCAAACCTGTAGGTGTTTAAGTGTTAGAAGTGTTTTGACTACGCTCTTAGTGATATGGTCAGAATTTTTGTGTAGATCTGTGTGTAGCCAGGAGTAGACTCGCTTATCCTTGTGGTTTTCTTTAAGAAGAAAGAAATACAGACATAAACAGATAAATCTAAAACCAAGCATATCAACAGTCAATATGGGCTACCAAATCTCTACCATGAAGAAAATAATGCCTGTCTTTAAACACAAAATCTCTTGATTTTTAAAAACAGAATTATGTTTAGTAGGGGAGTACCTCTATATTTAAGACAGATCAAGAAACAAACTGTACAGAGTGTTCATGAAAACAGTAAACTTTCTTAAAACACATTATATTTCCCTTCTCCCTAATTGAAGCTTCATATATTTTTATTATTTTTATTTTTTCATAGGTTATTAGTGAGAGAGAAAGAGAGAGAGAGAGAGTGCACTAAAAACAGTGCCATTGAGAAGTGAACATGTGACAAGTTACTGTGGTTTAACCAGAAGTCAGCTAAGCACCTAAGCACCACACAGATAGTTCACTCACTCCTCAACACACTCTGGGAGTGATTCAGTAAAATAATGGTAAAAACTCATGGGTTGAGATAAAGACAGTTTAACAGGACAGAAAAGGAAGAAAAAAATATTATTAGTAATAAATGAGAAAGTGATTCACCATGTAATTGCTCATCACCTGCTGACTTCATTCCCATGCAGTGGCCCTCTCTAGTGTTTTTGTAAATCCCTTTGACCAGTTTGGGTCAGCTGTCCTTGTTCTGTCCCCTTCCAGTTCTTTTTGCATTTCCAGCCTCCCTATTGCTCAGCAACACCTAAAATATCAGGATGTTATCAGCACATCCTAAACCACTCTCATCTTAAAGCACCATACCAAATACCAGGAAGATTAACTCTATCCCAGCTGAAACCAGGACACAGTTTGCATGAGAAACCTGGGAGATGAGTTGACAGAAGTTAAATGGTTGGTGTTGGGCAGACCAAGAACATGGTGGAGCTGCCATATTACAGTCACTCGCAGAGATGATTGGCTCCGAGGCAGACACATTCTGAAGTGCAGCAGGGGATCACAGTGTTCAGGGTGTTTTCTGCTTACAGGCCATGCGAGGCAGATGTGGGAGCGGCCAGGACCCAGCAGCCCTTGTGAGGGTGGCTGATGAGGCTCCGGCAGAGCCAGCATGGCCCTCCTCTGTTGTGCAAAGGCAGCTCCTGGGGAGTGCAAGCAACCAGACTGTGTTGCAGCAGTGAGTGCAAACTGGGCAGAATATGCCTCCCCACTCAGGAGATTGATTCACCTACTGGCTACTTCCCAGATGGCAAAACCAGCCATGGTCCCCACCAGGCAGAAAGCTCTAGCCACAAAGACTGTGGCTATCCAGACCAACTGCTTGTCCCCAAATGCATGTTCAAGTATCCAGCTGCAGGGAATATCTGAGCCTGTTGCTACCAAGAGGGTAGCAGACATACTGCCTGAGTGAGTTGCAAGCAGGTAGATGATCTGATCAGCCTAGTGGCAGAGCTTGAGAAGAAGGTGGAGAGATTAAAGACTATCAGGGAGCATGAGCAGGAGTTAGACTGGTGGAGCAACGCCCTGCTATGCCTGAGAGAAAGACAATGGGGTGATAAACCCCAAATGGTAGTGAATCCCCTGCCCTTTTACTGTTAGGCAGATGGAGGGGACCTATAAGGTGGAGAGGAATAGAAACAGGTCCCTGAGAGGTGTCACTGGCAATCCCCCTCTATACCTACCTTGCCTTTCCAGGTGTCCTTACACAATAGGTTTGAGGCCCTGTAGCTTGGGGGACAGGTTGGTGAGGACGTTGGGGAAGGTCCGCACAGGAGGTTGTCTAGCTCAAGGAAGTCAACTCCATGCCTCAGGACTTCCTTCACCAAGAAGGAAAGAAGGGTAATTGTCATAGGCGACTCCTTTCTGAGGGGAACAGAGAGCCCCATATGTTGTCCAGACCCTACCCACGGGGAGGGGTCTGGAGGTCTGCTGCCTCGCTGGGGTCCAGGTCAGGGACATTACCAGGAAACTTCCTGGCCTGGTTTGCCTTTCTGATTATTATCCCTGAGTGATAATTCAGACTGGCAGCAACAAAATCACTGAGAGAAGCCTGAAGGCTATCAGGGGTTTGGGCAATTAGTGGATGGAGTGACAGTGCAGGTAGAGTTTTCTTCTATCCCTGCAGTGGCAGAGAGGGATACTGAGCAGACCTGGAAAGCCCAGCTGATAAATACACACCTGAGAGGCTGATGCCTTTACATTTATTTATTTATTTGTTTGTTTGTGTTAGAAATGGCTCATTCTTCAAAATAGGATTAAATAAAAAGTAGGATTTGTTAAAAGAATAGAGGTAAGCAAAAAGCGCTGGGTGCACTGGGAGTCTCCGCTCCACCAGGACGCACCCCAGTTACATCAAGTAGCTGATTTTTATGCTCCTAGACTAATACATATTCATTACTACTTGTAAAAAAAAACAGGTTATTATAATTAGCTTCTGGTGTCCAGTCCCTCCTACTGGAGCATACGCATCAGTCTCCAGTGGTCCCTCTGGGGGTCTCTAGGGGTCTTTCATGCTGAAGGCTCGTAGTCTTCCTCTCCAAGTTTTTTTTCTCATCCTTCCCCTTTGTACTCCCTTGGCACCATATCAAGTTTATAGAACATTCCCTGCAGGTCTTGTCTCCTAGCCGTCCTTCAGCTTCTTTTTTTTCTTCTTCTTAATCTCTTGGCCACCTGGCCAGATATCAGAGGCTTGCATAGTATCCCATAACAGTCACTAGTTGTTATCAGTTGTTCTGAAACCCCCAGACATCAAAGACTTCATACAAACACAAATAGCTTTCTTATTGACACTTCACCAGTAATTAAAACATTTTTCACCAGCCATTCACAGGGACAGTCACACCTATAGCAGTGTTAAGTTAATCTCGAAGAAGACAAAAAAAAGGCCGTAACTGTTAGAAATAGAAGTCCTGAATAACAAAAGCAAACAGGCTCATAAATTTGAGGGGTATTTTCTGAAGACTTGATAAATTGACTAGAATGAGGGGGAGACTGGGACACACTGCATCTGTGGTTCAAGAATCAAATTGCCAGTGCAGGGCCCAGAGGCAGACAGGACTGTTCTTTATGGACACAAATTGTTAAAACATTCCTAACATTTGTTTATTTATTTATTTATTTATTTATTTATTTATTTATTTATTTTTGACCATGGTTTTTGGCTAACTCAGCACCTGGCCTGATGGCTGCAGATAGGTTACACATGTCCCAAAGCTGGCAACAGATGTTAGCCCAGGGTTTACTGAGAAGGCTTTAAACTATGAAGGGGGATGGGGATGGGAACGGGGACGGGGACGGGGATGGGGACGGGGATGGGGATGGGGATGGGGATGGGGATGGGGATGGGGATGGGGATGGGGATGGGGATGGGGATGGGGATGGGGATGGGGATGGGGATGGGGATTGGGATGGGGATGGGGATGGGGGTGGAGATGGGGATAGCGATAGGGATGGGGATGGGGATGAAGTGAGGCACAACAGAGATGTACCTGGGGAAACAATGCCAGGTATGGGGAGGAGGGTAATGACACCACTGAAATGCATCAACACCAATGCATGCATCACGGGCATCAAACAGAAGGAGCTGGAAGACATTGTGTGGCATGCAAACTATAACCTAGTTGCCATCACTGAAATGTGGTGGGATCACTACCATAACTGGAGTGCTGCAATGGATGACTATAAGTTATTCAGAAGGGACAGAAAACAAAAGAGTGGTGGTGTTGCGGCTCTCTATATTGGAGAGTTTTGATGTTGTTGAGCTCAGGGTTGGAAATGATAAGGTAGAGTCCCTATGGCTAAGGATCAGGAGGATGGACAACAAGGCGGACATCCTGGTGAGGGTCTGTTATAAACTGTCAAACCAGGATGAAGAGACAGATGAGGTGTTCTATTAGCAGCTGGCGTTAAGTCACACAATTGCCAGCTCTTGTTCTCATGGGGAACTTTAGCTTCCCAGACATACACTGGAAAAACAATACAGTCCTGAAGAAGCAGTCTAGGAGGTTTCTGGAGTGTATGGAAGATAGCTTTCTGACTCTGCTGGTTAGTGAGCCTACTGGGAGTATGCCTCGCTATACCTGCTGTTCATGGAAAGAGAAGGACTGGTGGGAGATGTGGTGGTCAGAAGCCGTCTTGGGCAAAGTAACCATGAAATGGTAGAGTTCTCTATTCTTGGTGGAGTCAGGAGTGGGGGCAGTGAAACTGCTACCTTGGATTTCTGAAGGTCAGACTTGGAGGTCAGAACTGTTTAGGACACTGGTAGCGAGGGTCCTTAGGAGTCAGCCCTGAAGGGCAGAGATGTCCAGGAAGACTGGGCACTCCTCAAGAAGGAAGCCTTCAAGGTGCAGGAGCATGCCATCTGCATGTGCCATAAAATGAGCTTGTGGAGAAGACTGGAAAGGCATAACAGGGAAATTTTGCTGAGTCTCCAGGAGAAAAAGAGAGTTTATGTCTGGTGGAAGAAGGAGCAGGCAACTCAGGGAGAGTACAAGGAAGTTGCCAGCATATGCAGAGAAAAAAATCAGGAAGGGTGGGCAGGCAAAAAATCAGGCAGGCCTGATTTTTTTTTTGGTCTTTACAGCACAAGGTCAACCTGGCCATTCTTGTTAATGATAACAAAAAATGTTTTCTTGTTAAGGATAACAAAAAATGTTTTCACAAATATAGTAACAGCAAGAGGAGGGCCAAGGAGAATCTCTATTCTTTACTGGAGGCAGAGAGGAACATGACTACTAAGGAAAGGAAAAGGCAGAGGTTCTTAATACTGTCTTTACATCTGTCTTTACAGTCAGACCATTATCCTCAGGATACTCAGCCTCCTGACGTGGAAGTCTGGGATGGGGAACAGAAGAACCCCCCCACTGTGCAGGTAGAAACAGTTAAGAGACCTGCTGCTCCACCTGGACTGTCACAAGTCCATGGGGCCAGAAGGAATCCACCTGAGGGTGCTGAGGGAGATGGTAGATGTGATTGCTGGGCCGCTTTCCATCATCTATCGGCGACCATAGTCATTTGGATAAGTCCCGAATGACTGGAGACTTGATAATGTGATGGCCATCTATAAGAATGGTCATAAGAAGGACCCAGGGAATTACAGGCCTGTCAGCTTGACCTTGGTACTGGGAAAGGTGTAGGAATAAATCACCTTAAATGCAGCCACGCAACATGTGCAGGACAGCCTGGGGATCAGGCCCAGTCAGCGTGAGCTCATGAAAGGCAAGGTTGGCCTGACCAACCTCATCTTTTTCTACGACCAGGTGACCCACCTGGTGGATGAGGAAAAAGCTATTGGTGTAGTCTACCTAGACTTCAGCAAAGCCTTTGACAAAGTCTTCCACAGAATTCTCCTGGAGAAGCTGGTAGCCCATGGCCTGGACAAGTACACTCTTTGCTGTCTTCAAATCTGGGTGGATGGCCTGGTCCAGAGAGTGGCAGTGAATGGAGTGAAATCCATCTGGCAACTGGTCACCAGTGGTATTCTCCGGAGGTTGGTGTTGGGGACTCTTTAATATCTTTATTGATGGTTTGGATGAGGGAATTTGGTGCACCCTCACTAAGTCTGAAGATGACACCAAGATATAGGGAAGTGTTGATCTGTTGAAGGGTAGGAAGGCTCTGCAGAAGGACTATGACAGGATGGGGTGGTGGGCAGAGGCCATTGGGATGAGTTTCAACAAGGCTAAGTGCCAGGTCCTGCACTTTGGTCACAACAACACCGTGCAATGCTACAGGCATGGGGCAGAGTGTGTAGAAAGCTATGCAGAGGAAAAGGATCTTGGGGTTCTGGTCAATGCTCACCTGAACATGAGCTGGCAGTGTGCCCAGATGGCCAACTAGGCTAATGGCCAAAATAATAACAGAAGCAAACTTCTTGGAATAACAATAAATTATTTTGAAAATCTATAGCTATGTCTTCATAGTGACTTCCTAGAATGAGAAGCAAAACTGTTCATCATGTTCATCACTTTTTTTTTTTTTTAACTCTTGATCCAAACATTGTGGGAGACCAATGACTTAAACCTGCTAATTTATGGTGGTTGTTCAAGGACAAAGACTATTTTTTAGAATAATTCTAAAGGTTTGTCAAACTCAATACATAATGAAATTCAGAGGTGACACTGGAGGATCACATCTCATAACTCCATATTCTTCGTACATTTTCAAAGCAGTGCTCCAGGTCTTAAGCTACATGGTTTCGCTACCCTGTTGCTACTTACTGTTGCAAGGTCACATAGAACTGTATGCAATGTTACATTTCATGCAGCACACACTGAAATTTCTAGGCTATTAAAGCTGTTTTAATATAGTTTTTCTGAAGTTTCATTTTCAAAGTAGTTCAATACAGCAACAATATAAAACCTTCCTGGAAATAGCTGAGTTTTAAGAACCAGGATCTGTGGCTCTAACTTTTGTATGATGGAAAGAAAGAATAACACAGAAGTCCTTTCCAATCTCCCTAGTTTTTCTTGCTTCTGAGGAAGAAAATTTTAGACACTGTCCCTTGGCTTGACAACATTTGACGCTATAATCATCAATAATATTTTGAAAATAGTTGTGTCTGTAGATGTTTTAATTACAGTTTAGGAGATGTTTTAATTACATGATTTCATAAAGTAAAAACAACTGTTGGAAAAAGGAGACAAGATTTTCAAGATCTTATTGAATTGTTTTTCCCTATTTGAAATAGCCTGCTGTTATTAGTAAGTGAACTCATCATAATCTGAATACAAAAGGTTTTATAGATGAAAGAGAAAGGATGAAAAATGCATCCTAGGTCCTTGGGGACTGTGACATCAAGATTTACTTCTTTGGGAAAATAAATATGTGGAAAGTATTTCTTTTTGAAAAGTAAGAAATATATTATTTTTATTTCTGTGCTTTAGTGAAAATTTACTGGTGATCAACATTAAGGTGTACAACTAGATTTTAGTTTCTTTCCTGTTGATTTAAGAAATGGTCCAGTTTCTCATGAGCTGAATTCAGAACTTGCCACCCAAAGAAAACCTGCCAAAGATACTCATAAAATCCCAGATGTCATCAATGGTTTTCTAAAACATAATAGACAGAATGACTAGTACATTGCGCTGTTGTCAGTAGTCTATTTCCTCTCTGTTTGCTGATGTCACACTGAGGTGTCAATTAAAGATGATATGTGCAAATCATTTAGGGTTATAAAGAGATAAAAGAAAAGGTTACAAAAAACAAGGTCATAGCTTGGCAATTAAGAAGGTAATAAATGAAAATATTTTATGGGGGTAAATTAGAACAGATAGAAACAGAAAGCCCTGATTAATTCATTCATTTAAATGCTTATGCTTGGATGCAACAGAGCAGACCCTCTCTAGAATTGAATAGTACACTGTTATGTTCATTACCTGAGTTGTGTGACAAATTGTTTAGCTGAAAACAATGGAGTTAATTCTGAGTTTGAAAGGTACATTTAACAACAGATAACAGATGAAGATTCACTCTTGAACTAGCTCAGGTTCCCACATGAGGAAAAAGACAGATAATGTCTTTTAATACGCTGTGGAATAATATACTTAACACATTTGTATTCTTTTTCTCATAAATGGGTAAAAAATTGGGAAGTACTGCCCAATGATCAGGAACAGGAGAAAATGTATGGGTCAAAAAGAGTGTGCAAATTTCTTTCTTTTACAGTCTGAGAAAACTTAATTAAATAAGACAGTCTTGTTTTAATCCCTGTTCACTTTCAGTCAGGGAGACCAGCATATATGGTCTATTCCTCACACCCAGTAACTCTTATCCTAGGTAAAGGTCTCTTAAAAAGAAAGAAATTTAACTGTTGCAACCTTCCCCCAGATGTCTTAACACTTTCAGAATCCCCTACAGGACATGTAAAAAGAGTTTTAACAACTCTCTCCAAAGGTAGAATGAAACTAGTGAAATCTAAATTTGTTGTCTCATTTCTGCTTCAGAATCAGATGGGCAGAGCTGGAGGAAATCTCTGAAATTCCCCATGGCTTGTGGGTGGTCCTAGGTCCTGGCATAGGTTCTATGAATTCCTCACTTCTGTCCCATAACTAAGCCCCCTTACTACATTCAGGCTGCACTTCCTTGCATATATAGATGAAAATTAGATTTGTATATACTAAAGAATACATTAACCAGATCAAGGCAAAATTAGGATCCAGAAATACCATCTTTAATTAGGTTGGTTGAAATAACTGATAAAAACTATAAAGCTTTTGGGTGCAGAACCTCTTCCTTATACCCCTAAACTCCTTTTTTTATCATCTGATGCAATGAAAGCTATTTCACTATGAGTAAACTCTACCTCACTGACATCTTTAGTCCATGATGTCTGCAACAACATTAATAGAAAACAAAGCAAAATTTCTGGGTAGAAAAGATGCTCTGACTGAAAATAACCTGTACTGGAAATTTACAGCAGTATCAATTATCAATATTATTATCATTACTATGATTGTTGATAGCTGTGATACAATTTCTGTAATATCTCACTTTTTAGTCTTCGTGATGGATTATAGAAGCATGAATTTGTGGACTTTTAGATGACTAATGAATTATATTAATAACTTTTTTTTTTTTTTCCTTGCCTTCCTGTAAGCTTGTTTTGTGAGTTGTTACATCAATCTGATATTTTATTTTACTTAAGTAAACCTCAGGCTGCAAGATATCTTTAGATATCTTTGACTGTAAACGTGAGACCCCATTGGCTTCACCATCATATATATAAACATAACAATCACATTTTATATAAAATTCTATGTGAGTCATTAAGTAGGACTTCCCAGTCAATTTAATTTAACAGAGGTTGGTGCAATTATGGATTTTTCCAGAGGTGGTTTTCCCAAAAGGCATGCAGGAAAAATTCCTTCTAGTACCTACAAAGGAAAACAACGTGATCTATCTTAAGAAAACTAAAAAAAAAATAAATATTAACTTACATTACAACTAATGCTTATTATAGCAATAAAATTATATATATACATATGTAGTTATATAGGTGTGTGGGTATTTATATATGTGATATATATATATCATATATTTGTATATATATGTGTGATATATATACATGTGAGTGTGTAAACACATATACTATGTATATGCATATTAACTGAGGCTGGATATGTTCTATCATTAAACACACTTCTATTTAATAGCAGTTGAGGAGGGTAAGGTTTTTGAAGTTTTTAACCCTGAAGCTAGAGTATTTTCTCTTTCCTCCCTCCAGTTCTTCTGCTGTGGATAACAAGACATGGACACATCTTTAAGAACCCTCCAGGTAGCTGGCAGTGTGAGCTTTCAAGCCACTCTGTTCATGTTCTAAAGTTGGCATGTGACTTTTCCTGTCTCTTCTGTCACCTGAATACCAGTTTTGCTTTTTCGTTCTGATGAATTTCAAACACTTGTGAATAGGACTTTGCCCTTCTAGGATCTTCCCAATTACCACTGTCCCCGTGCCCCACACCCCCTTTGTGCCCCTCCCATTTTATGGCAAACCTCTCTGCAGTATTTGAAGCCACTGACACTTTATTTCAGCACATATTCACTTATCTGTACAGAAAATCCCTTTGGGTCATGAGTAAAACCCACTGCTTCATTTTTATACCAAAGATAATCTCTGCAGATACTCTGCAGAATCTAAAGTCAAGGAAGAAAGAGATATTCACTGCTTCCTGTAGAAAGTCAAACTGTAAAAGAATAAACCTCTTTTGGATGTTTTGGAGGTAGTTTTCCTATATATTTTAAAACTGTATAATATCTAATAATACAGAATATAAATTATATTTATTCACTTCTATTCTGAAGGAACTTCTATTTTAGTGAGGGTGGGATGAAGAACGTTAATGAATGACTACAGAAAATTATGTTACCATTTCATTTTGTACAGCTTTTGATTAGCTTCTTCTGATAATTGGGACTTTAAAATAAAACTTTTCTCTCTGATGTTCTCAGGACTTACTATTTCATATATAACTGTCAGAAAGAGGAATAGCAACAAAAAGATAGTTAATAGTGATAATAGTGATGACAAAAGATAGATAAAAAATAGTGATAACAAAATATTAATGTTAATTTTGATAAAAAACAGTGGTACCAGAATTATATCAAAAGTATAAACATTAGTTGTATCATGTTGTTAAATATAAACCGACAAGAGTAAATGGATAATAAACCATGGATCAAGCCATAAACTCTGTACTTGTAATGACTTGTAATTACTTAAGAAGTAGCACTATCAAAGCTAGTTTAGTAGCTCACATGTCTAACTAACGTTTTACACAATCAGATTCATATATAATTGACATCTACCACCTTACAATTTTCCTCTATATACGGTAAAAAATTGTCATGCATGAGACAAAATAATTGGTTATTGGTATGCTTTTGACAGTGATGTTGAAATTGTTCAAAAGTCAGGAGAGCAACAACTGGTACATGACATGGAATTCTAAGAAACATCAGGCAGGATTAGTTTGTACATTTTGTGCCATTTCTACTTAACATATTGTGGTGGTTTTACTCAGGTGGGCAGCCAAGCTCCACCACAACCGCTCTCTCACTCCCCCTCTCCTCTGAAGGAAGAGGGAGAAAATACAGCACAGAGAACTCGAGGTTTGAGATGAGAAAGGTTTAATTAAAGGGAAAGGGAATGGGAAGGAAAAACAGAAACAAAAGAAACAATCAGTCCGCGCGGAAGGACAGAGAGAGAGAAAAATTATTCTTTACTTCCCATCAGCGAGCGGTGTTTGGCCACGTCCTGGGAAGCAGGGCCTCAAACGCGTAGTGGTTGTTCAGGAGGAACAGCCCCCTCCCCCACGAGAGCCCCCCCCTTTTATTGCTGAGTGTGACATCAGGTGTTATGGAATATCCCTTTGGTTGGTTTAGGTCAGCTGCCCCGGCAATGTCGCCTCCCCATCACTTGCCCACCCCCAGCCTGCTGGCTCTTGGGGGCTTAGAAGGAGTCCTGATGCTGTGCCAGCACTATGCAGCAATATACACAACACTGGAGTGATATCAGTGCTGTTCCAGCTACGAGTGCAGAGCACAGCACTGTGCGGGCTGCTGCAGGGAAAAGGTGACTCCAGCTCAGACAGACCCAACACACATATAAAAAATATTTCTGATAACAACATTTTGCTTTCAAAATCATTAGCTAAAATTTTCAATCTGATATTTTTATTCATTTTATACTCTAGTCAATACAGTGAGGAATAAAGGCTTACTACCGCAGAAGTTAGCATGACTTCTTTTATTACTGAAGAGAAAACCTTCAACATGCCAAAGATTTCCAAGACATTAGTAGGGTCTACCAATTATGGATCCACAATGACTGAATTTCTTGAGTTATTAATATATAAGTGTACTGGAAATGAAGTGACTCATGAAATAAATAGGAGTTTAGACTGTTTTTTGTGTTCTTGCTACTAGTATGATGCAATTGCAACAGGATGAGATTAGAAGCTGAACATGTATAAATTCTACTTTATGAACTGTGGTTCATCAATAGCGCTTCTAGTCTGATTGAGTTTTACAAATGAATCTTAAGCACTTCTCTTTTGTGTTCTGTTCTGAATTCCCCTTAAAACCTGTCCTAACAGTGTTTTTTTTTTTTTTTATTTAAGAAAAAAAAAAAAGGATGTATAGTTTGTTTGTTTGTTTGTTTTTAATCTAACATTAAGACATTAAGTACTTTTTTTTTTTTTTTTTTTTTCAGAGTTTTCTAGCCTTAGCTGATTTTACAGATGAAATAATAGCTTCCCATTACAGTCAATATTTTTAATAAAAGACTCCATTACATCTCCCACATTAGACTTCTTACTGGAAGAATAATAATCATGATTTGTAGAACATAAATGTATAGAATATACAATGTATATTTTGAATTAAATAGTTGGGAAAAGCAAGGTTACCATTCATGGACAAAATGGTCTGTTGAAATTCATGAGTCATCCTGTACAGAGCTAGAAGTGTTAAGCATTTACATTAAAACACAGGGATGTTCATATTGTTTTTACTAGAGTTGATCTTGATCTTTGTTGTAGTTTGTCCAAATGTCTGATAAGACAGCCAGCAGGAGTTTTACTGTTTCAAGACTAACAGCAGAGGAAATAGAAATATTATACCTGCTGTTCTGCATGTGGTAGTCAATTTGAAATACCACATACCAAATTCTCATATTGAGCATTCATTGCTATTCCCACTATAACAGACAATAAGAATATCTACAGGGTTATATTAGCTTTAAAAATCAAAATAAAAATTGGTGTAGTCCATGTGAGGGTATAGGGATAAATGCACCTCTCCCCTCCCCTCCCCTCCCCTCCCCTTCCCTCCCCTCCCCTCCCCTCCCCTCCCCTCCCCTCCCCTCCCCTCCCTTTTCCCTTTTCCCCTTTCTCTTTCCCCTTTTCCCTTTTCCCCTTTCCCCTCCTCCTTCCCTTTCCCTTCCCTTCTTCCCCCACCCCTACTCCTTCCCCTCCCCCTCATTTTCTTTTTTCTTCTTTCTTTTTTTTTAATTGTTTCTTCTTTTTATTTTTCTTTCCTTTCTCTTTTTCCTTTTTCCTTTTTTTTTGCCCTTCTCCTTCTCTCTTTCTCTTTCTCTTTCTCTTTCTCTTTCTCTTTCTCTTTCTCTTTCTCTTTCTCTTTCTCTTTCTCTTTCTCTTTCTCTTTCTCTTTCTCTTTCTCTTTCTCTTTCTCTTTCTCTTTCTCTTTCTTTCTCTCTTAAAACCTGTTAACTGGATGGACTTATGGGTGGACATGCATTTATGAATAAGAAAATTATTGCTAATTTGATATTTTTTAAATCTTACTTCATTTCCCAAAGTTGTTCTTTTGTGAGCCTTGTCTATGCTTTAGAAAGCTTTCTTCAATTTTTCAGTAGGGCATCTTCCATAAAAAGATGTGCTTGGTAGAGCAATGCAGTATCCATGTTGTGGTGGTTTTACTTTGCTAGACAACTGAGTTCCACCACAGCCATTCTCTCTCCCTCTCCTCAGAAGAGGAGGGGAAGAAGAAAAGTAAAGAAAGTACTCCAGATTGAGATAAGGATATATAATCATCAAGGGAAAATTATTAATAATTAAATAATAATACTAAAGGGAAAAGGGGGAAAACAAACAAGCAAACAAAATAAAAACAAATAAGCAAAGGCAATGTGGAAGTGCAGAGGAAATGCAGAGGAACTCTCTCTGCTTCCCATAAATGAACAATACTTGACCACGTCCTTGAAACTAGGCCTCAATGCACATAGCTGTTGTTTGGGAGAACAGATGTTTTCACAACAAGAGCCCACCCCTCCTCTCTTCTTCCTTTTTCCACCTTTTATTGCTGACTGTGATACCACATGGCATGGAATATCCCTTTGCTTGGTTTAGGTCAGCTGCCCTGGTGATGTTCCTCCTCCCCTCTTGCCCACCCCCAGCCTGATGGATCTGGGTGGGTTAGAGGGAGTCCTGATGCTGTGCCAGTATTGCTCAGCAGTAGACACAACACTGGTGTGATACCAATGCTGTTCTAGCTACAAGAGCACAGCAAGACATAGGCTGCTTCAGGGAAAGTTAATTCTGTCCCAGACAGACCCAGTACAGATGTCCTTGACAAAAGCCTCATTTAGATGTGGTGTTGACTTGCCAGTTTCCTTTTCTCACTCTTTCTTTTGAGATAATCCTTATAATCTCTTACTGTGTAAGTATAAATTACTATATGTTACTACACTATTAACATTTTCACACTGTAGAGTTTGTTATGATATGGTACAGATTAAAGTTTCTGTGAGTTCCTCAGTGTGTTTTCTACTTGAGGCAACCTATTAATATGTTGAATCTGACTTAAGGAAAGGAGACTCTGTGTATTGGCTGGAAACACGAGTTGCACATGGGCAGTAGCAGATAGGGGCATCAGGGATATAAAACTCTGGCTTGAACCTGATGTTAAAATTCTCCTGGTGCCCTTACCAAAACATGCCCATACCTATTCCACCTGATTACATATTTTTGCATGGTACAGTATTATTGACAGTCTCATTAGTTCCTCTACTTCTTGGTAGAGCTCAGAATAGAATTACTGCACTGTTTGTTATATAATAATGTTTAAAAAAAAAGTCAACAAGCATCTTTCATCTGTAAAAGCATGATAAAAATATTATCAAAAGACATAGAAGTGATATGTATGGTTTAACATAGAAAACAATCTATCGTGCTTTAGAGACAGAAGTAGTCATTGGTTTCTAAAAAGATTTGTGATATGACATGACAGTATGAAATTTGAAGTACTTCTTTGGATGTTTAGAGAAGACTGAAAACATATTTTCTAGGAATATTTCTTCTGGATCTTTAGCACACATTTATAATATGCTTTATAAGAAGTACTGTAGGTAGTGGGGTGATTGAAACCATTAAGAAAAGGAGGTTATAGATGGGGTAGATGTAGATTATCTAGATGCCATGAGTCATGTGGCAAAAGGAATGAGTGCATCTGGGGATGTGTGACTAAATGAGAAAGGAAATGACAAAAGACAGATCTAATTCAATTTTTCTTTTGTTGTGGTGTTTTCTTTTGTTTTGTTTCTTCTTGCAAGAGTTGTTTTTTGAAGACTACATTTATAAGAAAAAATTGAAAATAACATTTTTTTTTGATAACGTCCACCAGAAAGAGAGAAGGTGAAAACTGCAATCAAAAGCTTGACAGTATGGTAAGAAATGAAGGAAATAGAGTTTGAAACTGCAAATGGTAGGGGTGGTCCAGTTGTACAAGGTATCTTAGAGAGATGTTTGGAAGCAGAGCCTCTTCCTACCAGAGAGATTAGGGTTAAATAAATGCAGTGTTTCAGGAAGGATTTGTGTGTGATGAATGTGTTTTCTAGCTTTGCTCAAAACTTAAAATCCTGTTCAGAGGAGCAGATTTCTCTAGCAACTGCTTAAATCATAGATAAATTGCATTTAAATTTGTCTGAAAGTTAGTGAGAGGCACAGTGTGGCTTGAGCTTCATGAAACAGATATGTTAGTAAAATACAGTGCCTGTGGAATGAAAGATTTAAGGACTCTCACTATGAGAATTGCAATGAAGCAGTGTCCAAATAAAAGCATTTGTATAGAACATTTCATCTTTGTGCTATGAGAGATTCAGCAGTGCTCACTTGAGCTAAATTGGATGAGTAGATAATGAATTGGATATCTTAGTAGATTAATGAATATCTTTTAGCAGACCACATGTCCTTCATGACCATACAAAGCATTCTAAAGAGCATTCTGGAGGCAATGTTGCATCCTTGTACTTGGGGAGGGAATAATTTATTTCTGTTATGCCTAATCTGTACATTCACTCCAAATTACTTCCTAACAAAATTCATAAATGTTCACCATTGTTACATAAAAATACTACATTTTAAATACTTCTGTTTAAATTACAAAGTCAAGCAATAAAATTTGAGAAAAGGAAGAATAAAGAATGTGGCTGCAAACTTAATTTAGCTCTCTTCTGACTATATAAAAATATTCTTTTTACTTTTGTGATTCTTTACCCTCTTCTGAAGTTTTGAACTCTCCAAGCATGAGCTCTCTCCAAGAGTTTGTTATGGTAGCAGACCACTAAGCTTTGTTTTTTGGAATTTTGTTCATATTAAGAAATTTTAAGGAGAACTTCTAAGATCTTTATCCACATCTTCAGCCTTTCAATAAAGTATTTTGAAGCAGATGATAGACTTACTTCACTTTTACACCTATGCACACAAAAGCAAACCTGCGGATGTGGGAGGTTTTTGAAAGATCTTTTTTTTTTTTTTTTTTTTAAATATTTTACAAATGTCTAATATTGTAATTTCCTAAAGGATATAAGTGAGAAAAGGCCTACATTATATTCTAGTAAGGTAATTGACACAGCTTTTGAGTTACATAAATCCTTCATGATGTTTGGATGTAGAAAATGCCAGGGCTTTATGGTTTTGTTGGGAGAATGAACATTGATGTGTGTGTATGGAGACATTTTTCATCTGTTGCAATAGAAAAGCTGAAGTACATTTAGTGTAGCTCTCAGTGAAGAACTTGGGGAAAACATATTCCAAAGTAATAGGGTAATTGCTAGGTGATTCTTAAGTAAATTCCTACACAGAAATAGATGTTAAGAATTAAGTGACATATTGATCTGCAGCAAATTTATCTTCACAAAATCTTGTAAAGGCTTTTAAGAAAATAACAGAAATGACACGCATGAATATGATGCTGTCCCAAAGTAAACACTCTTGGTTCAGTTGTTGGTGTATTTGGACATGAAGCCTTTGCTGGAGCTGGCTAATGCAAGTTATTTGGTATTATATTATATCTTTTCCTGTGTCTGCTTTGCTTTCCCTATCTCATGAACATATTTGAATATGTTTCTGAGATAGTTTGGTAGCACCTAAATTTACTTTGTATAAGGACATCTTCATATGATTTGTATAAGGACATCTTCATATGCTTATATCATCTAAGTACAGTGAAACCAACATGAAACTATTTTATTTTTTACTTTTATTTTTAAAATCTCAAGATGTATAACTGTACCGCCTGTGATTCCAATCAAAGTTAATTGGGAATATGCCTTTCTCTCAAATGAGATAGGAATTCAGCTGTGTATTGTTTATAAATGCAAATATTATACAAGAGAGCAGTATTCTTTGCATCTATTGAGACAATTTTCCAATGCCTCCTTTTAAGATGTCAGTCATATTTGTTAAAAAAATAAACAAACAAACAAAAACAACAAACAGCAAGTTGTCTAATAAAGGCCAACAGAATAATTCAAACTATTTTTCCTGATAACAGCATATAAAGTTGGATATCAGTTGGTTCTATTTGTTGTTTTTATTTACTTGTTGTTTTATTCTGTTTTCTGCCTCACATATGTAATAACAAAAGATATAATGGAATAGAAATTCTTATTTGTCTTAAAGCTTCAATTGCTCTATGAGTTTCTTAGATGCTAAATGCATGGAGACACCATTTTCAGATGGTGTTCTTGTATTCTATTTTTTTCTTCTTGTAACAAAATGTAATGGTTGAATGAAGTCTAACATCAAATTCAGTTACAGCTACCAAATATTAATCAAGAGGTTTAGGTTATTAGCTAGTGACTCTTTTGTTTACTTGATGTACTCTCTTTGAAAGAATGACATGAAAAACAGAATATTTACTTATTAAAAAACATTATTTTAAGAGCATACAGTGGTTGCTACAACAAGTATTTATAGCTGACTTATTTTGAAAAGAATTGCACACTTGTTTACTATAATTAGAATACTGTGTTGGCATTTCCTTGGCATCCTGTTTATCCTGACTGATGCATGATATTTCAACTGTCCAGTAGAAAGTGAATCTGTAAATATTTTCATCATTACTAGATCAAGAATAAAATGTGGATGTCAAACTGGAGAGTCAAGTGTGGATTCTTTAACAATGGTGTTGGAACTTAAAATTAAAATTTGCAACACAACTAATTCTGGTAGTGTATAACTTAGGGGAATTGATGAAGTATAAGTAAGACACATTCTTGTGTCTTGTTTCAACATACATTGAAAACTTCATGGCATTGCGTTCGAGTTGATAGGAAAATGTTTCTATGCAAGTCTTGGTAATGAAGTTCCTTTCAATATTAATGTTTACAGTCCCTTTTTATTATTTATGGGATAACTCATAAGAAGAACCCCACAGGGAAAATAATGTTAAGTTGAATAATTATTCATCATGAAATCCCTATTAATTCTTAACACGTAGTGCTGTGGGTACAATAAATATGGTGTATCTGTTAAGCTGATTTTAAAATCATGCAGGCTAGATTAATGCAGAGAACATTTAATAACAATTAAATGCAACAATTCTGTAAGAATGAGTACGATGATAGTTGTATAAATTCATCAGAAAGACTGTCATCATCCCAAACTATTATAACCTGAATAATTGAGAGATGGGGCTAGATTCAGAATTTCAAGTCCAGGGTAGATCCATTGACTTTATGGTCTCTTGGGCCACATAAATTATTAGTGAAGTAAGAACAAATGAAAAAGGCCCAAAGCACTATAAAAGTCAACCAAGTTGAGAGTACATGTATTATCTGTCATTCACCTGGAAGTGATTATGCTATAAAGACAGGCAATGGGATTAACACACTGTTTCTCTCCCCTTTCTCATGAATGTTTCAGGCCTGAACACTTTTGTTTTGCTTCTGCTGGTGATCTGCTTTGATTTCCTTTTGATGAGCACAAATGTTTTATTCAGTCTCAACAGAATAAAGGAATCCAATCTCAGTCCTTCAAAATACATAGATTGTATGCATGTATATATATACATACATATCCTTGGAGAATGGTATGCACAAAGATCTCTTCCTCAAAACCTCTTTTTCAAGCTGACATATTCTGTTCCTTTCTATGCTAGAACAGGAGGACCATTCTGAACCTTTTGAAAAACTAATTATGAAGTGGATACTGAAAAGATTACAGTAATTTATACTAGAAAGGGATAAATATATTGCTATATATATGGATGATACTATGTATGCAACAGGCTGACACACCATAACATTTTATGAAAAATATCCCATAACCATACCTAGCCATTCTACCTAGAGGTTTCTGCATTCTATCCAAGGCATTCACCTCTCTTCTCACATTTAACATTCTTCCAGATTATTTTTTTCTATCCATATCTATTATATATACATATTATTATTATTTTAATTAATTTTATTCTTTTTTATTATTATTATTATTTCTGTAAGGCTGAAAGGCATTTATTATTATTATTATTATTATTATTATTATTATTATTATTATTATTATTATTATTATTATTATTATTATTATTATTATTATTATTTATTGTTGTTGTTGTAGTAGTAGTAGTAGTAGTAGTAGTAGTTGTTGTTGTTGTTATTGTTGTTATTGTTATTGTGATTATTATTATTTAATCCATTGCATATCTTCTCTTATTCCTTGCATTACCTTCACATAGCACGTAGTTCCACATTAAAGGATATCATCAGTACCCAAATCATATTTACAAAGTCAAAACACTCTTCTTTTTTCATCTCTGCATAAGAAACCAGGGGCCACCAAATTTTCCTCCTCCTTGTGCAATGTCTTACCAAATTCCAAGCAATATGTCTTCTGAACTAAACATCAGACTTGTCAACTGAGAACATGAGTATTGAAGTCTTAGTGAGCTCCCATAACTATTAATGTAAGAACATAGGCATGACTTCCCAGGTATCCACTTCAAGAACTGATCCTGGATGCTTCATGGTCTGCACTGCCTTAGGCCCTGCCAGACTAGGCACATGAGCAGATTTCCCACTCAACACATCCTCTGGAAGTTTTGAACCAAATGTTGTGCAAAA
Organism: Anas platyrhynchos; assembly: GCF_047663525.1. Lineage (NCBI taxonomy): Eukaryota > Metazoa > Chordata > Aves > Anseriformes > Anatidae > Anas > Anas platyrhynchos. Next base: position 38,935,141 of record NC_092621.1, on the reverse strand, counting down.
CTACAACTGATGAACTGATTTCTCTGAATGTAAATATACAAATTTGCACGAAAGCAGACATCATCATTTTCCAATGAGACAACTTTCTCAAGCACAATACTGCTGTAGCTTGGTGCCTAGTGAACCTGTTTTTTTGCATCTGTTGTGCCATCCCGGACAAGCAAGTTTTCTCTCAAGTTTACCTCACAAGCCGTAAACTCACTCCTATGCTTGTTACAGTGCCTATTGTTCAGTACAGGCCTCAAATAACTCTTGCAGGTCCAAGAAAAACAGCATTGAAACCCGTCTAGCCTCCCCAACATTCTTGACCTCATGTACAAGGTGGTTCAACAGCTCAGAATGGGAGAAGAACACAGTTCATCTACCTTTGTTCATCATATTTCGCAGCTTTCCTGGCCCAAATGTCTCCTCAGAAAATGTCTGCTGAAATTTTCACAATGATGATGAGTTTGTAAATGTTTAAGGGTTATTGAATTCCTCTAGGGCAACAGAACGTCCTTTGTTGCTCCTTTGGAGCCCTCCACTGGGCTCCACACACCTTTTACTACTGTCCTGCTTTCTGCTTGCTCTCAGCAGGTCTTCTCCAATCCTCACCCGTCCAGTGAAATTTAAAGTATTCTTACAAGAGAGAGAACATGAATATGAAATGTCCTCCTCTTCAGGCTTCAGTATGTTGCTTGCTAAGAGTTGTTTCATTCTATCATAAATTTGAGTCTGTCAGATATGTTTGACCAGTGTTAAACCTCTTTGGAGTCAATGATCTCAATGGTATAAAAAAAACTGTTTGTGTAAACAAGTCTTCTCATTTGCCCCTGATCTTTGCTGTAATCTTCAAAATATAGATTTGTCATTTAAGGAAAGATTTTTATTCTCATTTAGCAAAGGAGTTCTTTGGTATTTATTTTTGTTCTTGATTTATTTTGATAATTGTTATTAATTAATTTATTTATTTTTTAATACAGAGATTTTATTTATTTTGAAATTTTTTGTCTCTATAAATGAATTAAATGTCACCCTTGGTGCCGCGTGCTATAGAAACTTTGAACTCTAAAGCACCAACTTTTCCCAGACCTCAAGCTATTTTTCCAGATTACTCTCTTGAAATACAGCAGCTCAAATGCCCTTTTGATCTTGCCTATACCTCACCCTGAGGAAAAAAAAAAAAAACATGCCACTGTTCAGGTGATTGGGAATTCTCATTTACATTTTAATGGTATCTTTTCTACTGGGTCTGGTTATGTTTCCCTGAAGTGGTACAAAATAGAGCAATTGTTGTTCACTTGTGGCTTTAAAGCTGCAGTGATCATTTAAAAAAATACAATTTCAGTGTAGCAATAATTCTGGTTGCAAACATGATTTTTCTTCCAGTTTTCCTTCTCCATGCCAATTTTAACATCATATTTTATCTGTTTTTAAATGATCTATACCAAGAATGAGACTTCTGTTAATGCATCCTTTCTTCCTGCAATGATTTAATCACTTTGTACAAGAGAGTTTCCATTTCCGAGTTATTAACAAACAAATTTGAAATGATTGTTGTTTTTTATCATTTTTGTTATTGTTGTTTGAAATGTTTTTACCTGTTGTTTCAGTTAGGTGGAAGTCTTTCTGCCCTTTAAGTAGATGACATAACATTTTATGAGCTGAAATAAGCACTTCCAATATCAATTACAAAGTTGTGTGTTTTTTTTTTTTTTTTTTTTTTTTTTGTTTTCTTTTCTCGGAGTTGTGTTTTTTGTTGTTGTTTTTGTTGTTTGGTTTTTTTGTTGTTGTTGTTGTCTTTTTATTTGTTTGTTTTATGCATCCAGTCCATGAAGATAGTAAGAGGAAAACAAAACATACGAAAAATATGTAGCTGGACATCATCTCACAAAAAGAGCTGCAAGTAGACATGACAGACATGGATGAAAAAAAAAAAATAGAGAAACTTCAAGAACTTGAACAGTTTTTCATACTAATTACTCAATCTTAGCTCCTGATTTTCTCTGTATATGTTGTTTTATGTCTTATCTATTCAGGGAAGTTATTCCTTGGTAAACTGGGGTACAAATTTACAGTACACTGGTTACTCTGCATTAACTCCCTGTGAGGAAACAGCGTGAGGCAACTTATTCTACCTTAAAAGCACCTCACATAAAGGCGCTCTTAGTACAGAGGAGTTAGTGGACTGTAAATTCTACCTCAACCTTATTAACAGTAAGCTGTCTGAATAAACAAGTCCTTATCTGTCTGTCATTAATTTTCAAACATCTCTGAGCTAAAGACTCATCACTATTGTTCTATAGTCACAGTTACAAAATCTTCAGGTTCAGGTCCATGTTTATACAAAGACTGATCTATTAAATGACTACTGATGTACAACATAGTAGTAGTAGTAGTAGTAGTAGCAGTCACCAGCATCCGTCGCTGTGATCCTTGTATGTTATGCAGCAACAACAGTGCACGTCATATATGATGTATGTCTCTATATATCTGTATATATATATATATACTTCATATGTATATCTACTGCTGTATATATATATATATACATTGCAGATATGCTTCACTAAAATCAGTGACAACTAGATACCAAATACTTCTGATGTTCCTGACCTTTTGAGTTTGAGGACTATCTCCATTACAAGCTAAGCCCAAATCACACACCCAAAGTTTGAGAAATCTGACATTACAACTCATGCCTGTCTCAAAATGTAGATCATGCAGAGCACTGATATGAAGAAGGGGAATGATTGTGGTGACAGTCAGTGATTGGCTTTGTCCTATTATTTCTGAAAGAGCTTTGGAGTCTCTGTAGACAGGAAGTCCATTGAAAATGATTGGGAAACATTTACCACTGATTACCATGACTATTTTTCGAACAGATAATGAGCTGTGTGAATGATAAGTATTTGTACAGCAGATATAGAGTTTTCAGCATGGATACATAGAACATTTTCAATTCTTTTCCCTCTTCAGAATTCAATAGATCATAAATCCACCACAAAGTCTGTCAGTATATGTAAGTAAAGAATAAGAAACTATAGATGGTCTGGAATTATTTATTTATTTGTTTTCATTAACATCTTTTGACAAATAAGATAAAGGAAAAGATAAAATAAAACTATTTATTTTTTCCCTCAAAGGAATGGGAAATATGTTTGGAAAAAAAAGATTTTTTGTCATAAATTCCATGTTAAATAAAAATAGCTTAGATAATGGGGGGAAAAAATAACATGGTATTGCATCTTGAGGAAAAATAAATTTAAGGGATATTCATGTTTCACATGAAGTAATAGGAAACAAAAGTTCTTTGCTCTTTTTTTTTTTTTCATGAGTCGTAGTTAAGTGTCAGTTGCCAAAATCTTTTCAATTATTATTTGATTAACCAGCACATTTTTGCTGTTCTTCTGATTAACTGTTTATAAAGCTTCCTATATAAAGAAGGAAGTTTTGTTGTTGTTGTTTTGTTTTGTTTGTTTGTTTTTAATTAAAATTATTCCAGGACATTTCAATGAAATCCAGGAATGATACATGCTTTAAGCCATCACAGACCCTGGCTCATTGTTTGTAACTGAAAAGAATCATAGCCTTTGTGTCTTATCAATATTCTAAGGAGGTAACTAATAAGAAATAACATATATATTGGTAAGCTGCCTAGAATCACTTAAGTTTTCAGAGAATACTTCAGGTTTGACGGCTCAGGGAAAGGGCAGGAACACAGAAAGAGTGTAATATAAATCTGAACACTGCTTTACTGGTTCTTTCTTTCTTTTTTTTTTTTTTTTTATATATTTTTTTATTTTTCCTTCTCAGGATCTCTTATAAGTAAAAATACATTACCATAGATCTTTTAAACCCAGACCAGACATTTGAACTGTCATTTTCACCTCTGATTTCCATCAAGGTTCACAAACCTTTTTATAGGCACTCAGTAATATATCCTGTATATCAAGATCCAAAAAAAAAAAAAAAAAAAAAAGGCAGCACTCAGCGCTTCTGTTCTGTGGTGGTGAGAGGCAGCGCGCTGGACTCTTTGTAGTCCACAACTAGGGAGTTCAAAAGCACTAACAAAGGACTTCTATGCAGCCAATACTTTTTTTCTGTTACTTTCATTCTGAGCAAAATGTATTCAGCTAACAAAGAAGGGGAAATAGTGGTCTTAAAACAATTTTCATGCCAGAAACTGGATTTTTGGTGGTATAATGAACTGATGTCCTGTAAAAGGTTGAAAATAATTAGATCAGGGAAAGCATTTGACAGTCAGAAGGAATGTAACTAATCTGTATTTATGCATGCTTTTTCTTTAATAAAACTGCCTGGTTACTTTAGTATAATCAATAGGAAAAGTCTACTGCATGATGAGAACTGGTTCCACTTCTGTCCATTTGTATGCCATGAAAACGGAGAATTATAGTTGAGATGGGCCATTGGAAAACTACAGTGAAACCATCCATTCAATGAGCAAGGTCATGAAAATGCTCAAGTTCTTAATTTAGTATTTGCACAAAAGCTTCCATGGAGACATTTGAAGACTTACTTCAGAACTAGCAGATGTTCTGATGATTTATTCTCCAGCTAAAGTCCAAACTCAGGTGGTAAGTAAAAGATAATAGTGGTGGAGAACTAACAATAATAATTAAAAAACAGCTGCATGTGAAATACATATAGTAATTTCATATTAGCAAATCTCTCAGTCCACAGTGACTTTACAAACTGGGTTCTTTCTTTCAGAAATGAAAGAAACATGCAGTTATATAAATGTCCTGCAATTTGATCTTACCTGTGCAACTTCTTGATATAAGGCAGTGGTCATTTCCACAGATTTCAAGAGCCTTAGCACTCTGGCCCTTTGCTGTTCTGCATTTTCTCTTGTAATGAAAAATGCCCAGTAGGAATAGTTACAAAGCCTGAAAAATGTGTTTGCCAGTCTCTACAATGTCATCCCTGGAAGCTAATTTTTTCTTTTTATTATCTGGTTATAAACATGCTAGAGTCCCATAGATGATTAGAGGAGAGAGTCCCATAGAGGATCCTGGTAACTAGATGTAGGATGTGTTATTTGGGAAGCTCCACTCAGGGGCTCAAAAAAGAGAAAATAAAAAGAAGAAGAAGAAGAAGAAGAAGAAGAAGAAGAAGAAGAAGAAGAAGAAGAAGAAGAAGAAGAAGAAGAAGAAGGAAAAGGAAAAGGAAAAGGAAAAGGAAAAGGAAAAGGAAAAGGAAAAGGAAAAGGAAAAGGAAAAGGAAAAGGAAAAGGAAAAGGAAAAGGAAAAGGAAAAGGAAAAGGAAAAGGAAAAGGAAAAGGAAAAGGGCAAGAGGAAGGGAGAGGGGAAGGGGGAGGGAGAGGGGAAGGGGGAGGGGGAGGGGGGAATATTTTAACTCATGTTGACGTCAGAGTTCCAGACCAAGAAAAATGCTGTCTGTTTCTCAGCCAACTCCAGCAACAAAAAGAATGTTTTAATTTCCTATGTAATGTTGTACCAAAGCATACAGATATGGGATACTATTTCATTTTTACTTCCAAGGAGGTCTTTAAAGATTTAAAAATTTAGACTGCAATATATATATACACAGTGCATATACATATATAGCAATATACATATATATGTATATTAATTAATTAATTAAAGGCATGGAATGTGAATAAGTTCTCATGAAAAGTTAAGAACGGTAAAGAACAATGTTTGTTTATCAAAAAAAAAAAAGATCTAAAACCATCATTTTACACATTTTTTTCTCAATACCTAATCAAGGAAAGGGAAAGAAATGGGAGGGGAAGGGAGGGGAGGGGAGGGGAGGGGAGGGGCGGGGAGGGGAGGGGAGGGAAGGGAAGGGAAGGGAAGGGAAGGGAAGGGAAGGGAAGGGAAGGGAAGGGAAGGGAAGGGAAGGGAAGGGAAGGGAAGGGAAGGGAAGGGAAGGGAAGGGAAGGGAAGGGAAGGGAAGGAGAAAGGAAAGGAGAAAGGGGAGGGGAGAGGAGGGGAGGAAGGAAGGAAGTAAAGGAAGGAAGGAAGGAAGGAAGGAAGGAAGGAAGGAAGGAAGGAAGGAAGGAAGGAAGGAAGGAAGGAAGGAAGGAAGGAAGGAAGGAAGGAAGGAAGGAAGGAAGGAAGGAAGGAAGGAAGGAAGGAAGGAAGGAAGGAAGGAAGGAAGGAAGGAAGGAGTAATGATTATTTCCATTTGGGAAAGGTCTTACATATTGTTATAGAGTCACCTTTTATATCTATATTGAAAGTAATGAATACTTTTCATCTTCGCAGCTGTATTTCATCCACTACTGACCTGTGTATGGATACCCATCATTGGAGAAATCACTCTTGGATGTTCTATTCCAAAATCACAACCAGTAGAGGACAGTGTTTTCAAAAATATCACAAGTATAAATGACCACAGTTTGCAGATCAACTGATGATACCTTTCTGAATGATAATGCTTTCACTGTTTCTGAAAGCAGCAAAATTTTCAAGGCACAGTCCATGTGGTTAAAAAGAGCATAAATAAGCATTTCTGGCAATATTTAATCTTCCAGAAAGTCTGCAAAATTTATTTTTTTCCTTCATAAATGTTTTTTCATCTCAAATACATTTAGACAAATTAAAATATGCATGTGAAGTGATACAATTGCAGTGCTTACTGATACAATTATTCCAGTTTTAATTCTGTACCATCAATCTACTTCATGCATTGCGGACTTAAGCTTTGCTGTTAGAGCATTCTATGGAATGTACTGATGTGCAACAGTATTTTTCTTCTTCTTTGCATATTTTTTGTGATGTTTTTTGCCCAATTTTAAAACTAAATATGTACACAGGTATTTTTTTAATTATTTTTTATTTTTTTTAAATATTTTTTCTTTTTTCTTTAAGAAAAAATAAAGCTCATACATAATATTAAAAATAATAATAATAATAATTGAATAACACGATACAAAAAAATGTTGAAATCTGGAATTGAAAAGAAGCAGGTAGAATAGAAATAAATACCTACAGTAATTAAACTAAAGTAGGCTTTCAGATTAGAGTTAAAATCCACATGAAGATCAAATATGGAATTGTTATGAACATCCCTTTTGTTAAAAACAAGCCTGAATTAAACAGAAAACAGTAATATGCCATTAAAATGTCCATGAAAGGAATTTTATTTAATATATGTATATATTAATATTATGTATGTATTTATTTATTTATTTTAGAAAATACTGGCTTCTAGGATGTTACCAAAAACTTCTTGCGATCTGATGTTATTAGAGAATAAAAAATGTATTTGACCTGTGTGACCCTCATGAAATTCAGTTGGATTTTGAGTTTGAATATTACTGTTATTCATTTATTACATTAGGTCGAAAATTGAGTGGAAAGAACACAGAGTGATCATCCTTACATCTATTCACTATAGATACAACAGAATAATTTGCAGGAAAATATTTAGTTATGTTGTTTGGGAGTTAAAAACAAACTTGTTTGTGGAAAAAAGAAAAAAAGTTCTACTTGCAGACTATTTTATTGCTCAAGTTAATGCTGACAACTTTAGACATGTATGTTCAAGATGTTTAGAATTCATTCATTATAAATGTCTGTCCATTGCAACAAGGCTGAAAAAATTAGAATTGTCTTTTAAATCACAAGATCTGGGTGCTAAAATTATTGCCATTCTTTAAAATCAATGAAGGGGAATTTATTATGTTGATTATGGCATATTATCAAAAACCCCAGTTTTGTTTTTACATAAATGGAGAGACATAGGTTTTACTAAGAAACAGAAATGATTCTCCATTAATTTTGCAAGCTGTCCTGAAACAGACCACAAGGCCCATGCAACTGCAGTTGTATAAAGAGATGTCTTTAAGAGGAAGATGCAGTAAGGAAAAGGTCAGCCACAAAAGATGAAAACACTTTGAAATTCCGCATGTTAATTCAACACAGTAATATATATATATGTATATTTTATTGAGAGTCTTAACTGATTTTATCTTTCTCACTACTTCTATTTCTCATTTACGTTTGACAGTTATGCATGTGAAGGAACCTCTGACTAGGTCTGAGACACAGATCATTGTAGTATATCTTTGTTTTTAGAATAAAAATCTAATATACAACAAATAGATCACAAGCTAAACTCTTTCTTGTGATCTGAGAAAATCTGTCTGTCCCCCACCTTTTTTTGGTGCATGTGTGTATTTAAAAATGAGACTGAATTCTGTAGAAAACTACTGCCCCCATTTTTAAAAAAATTCTTTATTTTATTTTATTTTATTTTATTTTATTTTATTTTATTTTATTTTATTTTATTTTATTTTATTTGGAGAGGTGTTATGTTAAGGGAATTGAAGATTGAGAGATGGATAGATGAGAGAGAGAGAGAGATTTTTTAAAAGGTTCTGAATTTCTCCCTTTTTTCAGATTATTCAGAAGCACATACTTTTGTTATCTGCACCTAACTCTGGCAACTGAGTTTTATGATAAAATCAGAAAATCATGGGGCGCTGGAAAGGTTTATGAACAAGTTAATTTGTTTTTATCATAACTGATAATACATATTTTTCTAAATATATGTATCTCACGTGATACTTTGCCATCATATAGAGAGCTAAGAAACACTGGTGTTCAGGAGTACAATCTCAATTTATGACATCTGGCATTTCCAGAAGTAGCCCCATGGATTTAAGGGGGATTACTCCCATGAGCAAATGCTGCCTAAAGTGCAAGATGCCTATAGAAATTAGAAATAAGCTTCCCTGGTGCATAATTCTTCCCTGAAAACACTTCTTATATGCCTTTTTCAGATTTAGCTTTTAATAACACACCTTTTTGCATTGTTAAAACTGAAGTACACTATTTTATTTTATTTTGTTTTATTTTATTTTATTTTATTTTATTTTATTTTATTTTATTTTATTTTATTTTATTTTATTTTATTTTATTTTATTTTATTTTATTTTATTTCATTTTATTTTATTTTATTTTATTTATTTTTTAGTAGTAGTAGTATTCTTTTTGTCCTCCCAATGAAAATGCCTGATATTCCCATTCCTATTTTATTGATTGTGCAGTATTAAAGAACCTTAGTCATATATATGTAAAACACAGATTAATTATACACATTTAACACACTATTCAATTATTTGATTTTCTTTTTCACAACAGTAACTCTACCTCACATATTCCCAGTCTTTCTGAACACTTCAAAAATCACTGTGATTGTAGTCTGAGAAGAAGGAATTGCGCAGCATCCTGTAGTTATAATTTCGTATGATTTGGGTAAACATATATAAAATTTGCACTGGCAGTTCTCACAGCAAGCTGAAAATTATTAACAATATATTTTCCCTATCTTGTTTGTGCAACTCTTATTCACGAAGGGTTACAACTGAGTTAATTTTCAGAAAGAGTGGGTTGAAAAGGGCCTTGAGTTGGGCTGTTTATGAACACAGCTTTCTCTCTTGTATCTAATTAGTGAAAAATGGTTCCAAACAGGAGTCAGCACTGCAGAAGTCTGAGCTGCACAAAGCCAGCCTTGTTAACAGACACAGTGAACAGTTTGTTTTGCTGAATAAACAACTTCGTCATAGTGCTTTTCAAAAAGAATACAATCCAGTTTACCAGCTGCCTGCTGAATGTTGAATGTTGTTGATGTGTATCTGGATGTCTTTCTTAGAGATTAGAAATACTTATTCCTTTTAGAATCCCAGGTCAATTTAGGGAGAGAGTCAAACAAAAATCAGTCATAAAAGATTTTTTTTATTATTATTATTATTATTTTTTAGCTGATGTATCTACTTTTACCCATAGAATTCCAATGAAACCCACTTATTGCTTATGTTTTCTTAAACCTTCTCTTATGCCTTGCATAGCAGAAATTGTACTGAGTGCTGGCATATACTGACTTGTAATAAATGAGGAGAATACATTAACAGGGCTCTTGATGTAGTTTGCAGCATGAAATGTTGACCTGTTCTCTTCAAGATGAGTATTGATGATATTGTTTTGGAGCTTCTGTAATAAAGCATATTCTATGAATTTTAATTATACAAGAACACTAGACCAATAATGGTTAGATATTATACTGACATACTATTAATATTATATAGAGGAATGGATATATTTAATGGGCAAGAAAAAAATATAAAATGAATATAGATGCATAATTGTAAAAATCTAAAATATAAATATCTAGTATACAGTTTTATGTTTATATGGTTTCTTTTCCCAGAAATTTGTAGGGCTAGCAGCTTCAGACCACATTGTATAATTTTCATTATCTAACCTCAATAAGTAGCCTGTAATCATTATGTAGCATAAAATGAGGACTACCTCAGAGGCATAACCTAGTACTAGCTAAAGATCTGGACAGTCTATTGATAACCTTATCTCATTAAAGGAGATATGACTCAGGAAGAGAAGCAGAAGAGCTAAGGGTATGTGAATTTAAACACTGTTAATACTAAGGATTTTTGTGTGCTCATTAGACTTTCAATTACACTTCCATTGTAATTAATAGGAAGTTTCCTGTTTAGTAAGTGGGAACAGAAGCTGACCCTTTAGAATTTAAAATTACTCCAGACACAGTTCTGAGAAGGAGAGGAAGAAAAGGAAGGGGGAGCTTCTGCCATAGTGATTTGTACCCTATGTGCACACCAGTGCAAGGCATGTTTGTCATGTTTGCCACAGTAAAAGGACAAAAAGACAGCAATATGTCCAATCTGATCTCTTATCCCAAGAAAAAAAGGCCATTTCTTTGTCAGTTCTTCCTGTGACTTGCAAGTGACTTGCTTGCATGTATTACCTTGTTATGTGTGTGCTAATTCTAATGGTTAATTCTAATTCTAATTCTAATTCTAATTCTAATTCTAATTCTAATTCTAATTCTAATTCTAATTCTAATTTTAAAGGTTAATTCTCCTCTCCTCTCCTCTCCTCTCCTCTCCTCTCCTCTCCTCTCCTCTCCTCTCCTCTCCTCTCCTCTCCTCTCCTCTCCTCTCCTCTCCTCTCCTCTCCTCTCCTCTCCTCTCCTCTCCTCTCCTCTCCTCTCCTCTCCTCTCCTCTCCTCTCCTCTCCTCTCCTCTCCTCTCCTCTCCTCTCCTCTCCTCTCCTCTCCTCTCCTCTCCTCTCCTCTCCTCTCCTCTCCTCTCCTCTCCTCTCCTCTCCTCTCCTCTCCTCTCCTCTCCTCTCCTCTCCTCTCCTCTCCTCTCCTCAAAACCTTTCCTTACCCATTCCTTTCTTGCCCTTTCCCTTTCCCTTTCCCTTTCCCTTTCCCTTTCCCTTTCCCTTTCCCTTTCCCTTTCCCTTTCCCTTTCCCTTTCCCTTTCCCTTTCCCTTTCCCTTTCCCTTTCCCTTTCCCTTTCCCTTTCCCTTTCCCTTTCCCAGTTCTTCAGTTGGAAGAATGAACATCAGAGCTGTGATACTTCAGTGCAACATATACTTTTACAGAGACCTTTGAAAATGAAACATTACTTAACTCTGTATCTCTCCTAGCATTGATAACTTGATCTGTACTCTAAGTTGGCATTAGAATGCAGTTCAGAGCACAATGTAAGCATCCTTTCATTTCTAGGCACTTTACAAAATAGCTACATGAGCTTGTTGACCATATAAGTACTTAAGAAGGCTGAAATTAGGATTTGTACAGAACTTAATGATGTAGTTGATTTGAAAAAAAAATGACTGTAGCTGCTGGATCTGTCTTGCCACTCCTCTCGCACCCCCTAGCATCAGGGGGAATGCCTGGGGCTTATGGTTTCAAGATCTTGATAGTATAGACTATGTGATTCATTTACTTTCTAGCATTAAAAAGGTGAAAGTCAAGCACTAGGTATCTTTAACTCTGTCACACTAGAAGAGACAGACATGAAAGAGATACATGAGAGAGTCCCACTACTGAATGCCCTTCTCTCTACCATATGATTCCCTTACCTGTAGTTAGCCTAATTAAATTGAATAAGGGACTGTTCTTAATTGGCTCCCTGCTCTATTAAGTAATGCAGATTACACAATTTAAGAAATTTGCATTTATTGGAATCTAATCTATCTTTTCTATGGCAGACTTGGATTTTTTCTTGGTTTTAAATATTTGTGTGACCAAAGCCCCTACAAAATAATATACAGATATTGGAAAATAAACATTTTCCAATAATAACTTTAATTAATTTTCATACTTTCTTTTTTTCTTTCTCTGTGAAAATTGTGTTATTGAAGGAGTCAAGAATGTTACAAATGTCCTCCTGTTCCTGAAAAGCAAATTAACAGTCTAGATCTGAAGAAGTCAACATACAGGGATAAAAATCTTGTTTTATCCAGTCTGTTTTTCAGACAGAAAAAAAATCAGCCAACTGGAATATTGATTTTGGGGGAGTTCTGTGTTCAGCATTACAAACTGATTACAGGCTGCAGCCTAAGTTGACATTTTTCATTACACCCACAAAAAAATAAAATAAAATAAAAATAAAATAAAAAAATTGGGGCACTACGATTGTTTTATCACAAAGTTTTGCAGTCCACAATGATCATAGTATTTTAAAATGAAAATTACTAACCTGCATAAGGTCACTTACTCCAGCTAATGGTACAGTAGTGTTCCCTAGGTCATGGAACATTTTTCTGGGCCTTGCTCAGTCCATGCTTTCATCCAGTTTTCCCCATTTATTAACTTGTCTAGGAAAATTTGCATTAACTCCTACTGAATAATTTTGGGAGATATCAGAACTTCTCATTTTAAGGTTAAGATACATAATTTCTCTAGTTAGGCTTTGTTTCTGAGATAACATTTCTTGCTTACAGGAAAGCTTTCTCAACACATCATAATCCAAAGTCATCTTCAAGAATTTCTAGGTGGAGACATTTTGTTTTTTATGCCTGCTATCAAATGAAGGTCCTCTTCACAACACCATTATGATCTTCTGTCCTCCTGCATGGTAAGAAGATTCTTTTCTTTCTTCAATTTACTTCCCAGTTTTACCATAGTCTTTCAGAAGTGTTATCTTTTTCATTTTCTTTGGAGCCTCAAAAATTGTTCACTGTTAGTGCCACTAATGCCAAAGGAATGCAGCCAAAGGGACAATAATAACAGGAGTTACTTCCACAGTAACACTTGAAATCCTCAGTACATGGAGGGGAAAGAAAATCTGTAGCAGATAGAGTAAATATTGCTAGGAGAGAGAAGTGCCAAAAATGATCTTTTCAGGAAATGAAGACACCAACTTCAAAAAGTAATCAAGACTCGTATCTCCTATAATAAACAAGGAAAAAAAAAAAAAAAAAAAAGAGAGAGAGAGGGAAAGAGAAGTAAGAGAGAGAGGACAAGGAGACATACTGGAAAAGGTTGAAAGTTGCACATAAAGAATGTAATTTTAAGAGATGTAATTCATGATATCGTTTAAGCATACCCTTAGTACTATGTTGACTAGGGGTTCATAAACACTGTTATGCAATTATTTGCATACTTGCATACTTGTATAGCAACATGCATAGGTCTATTTGCATTGGTAGCACTTGCTATATGTTTCTAGTGCCTCAGAAATGAGGACCACCGAATGAAAATTGCTCCATTTCAAATATGTAGCATATTTCTTTTATAACTAAAATACTTGCAGAATCCTCTACTGGACCTTAAACTAAAGCAATTTGTGAAAGGCATGCATTCCCAGTCTTTGTCCTGGTTAGTGATTTGAGTTTTTGCCATTATTTGATTGTGCAAATGTCTTTGAAAAAAAAATCCAATGATTAGGATTAGTTTCCAGGTTTCTTCACTGAGTTAAAAAACTTTGAAGAGATTTCTGAAAGAAAAGCTTCTCAATTTGATAACATCATTACTGTACAGTGGTTTTTATTTCATCTACTGAATTCCTAATGATGTAACTCTGAATAGGTAGAGTATCTTATATCTGATTTTAATGGGAGGTGAGTAACAAAACATGGGTCTTCATGCACTTTTAAGAAAAAAAGTACTGTGATTGGCAAAAGGAAGACATTTGTTTTTGTTGCAGTCAAAAAGATTCTCTTCTGCTAATAAAATTGCCCATTAAATCTACACTTGTATTGTATTATTACAAAAATTGTGTAGAGTCAATTCAGTAACATTGCTCTCACAAAAGAGTTTGACAGTATTGAAGCTGTTAGCTCATCTGATTTGCCTCTTATGCCAGACATGTAATGCACCCTTGTGTTAAAGAATAGCTTTATAATGCTCACATTTAAATAGCTTTTCAGAGATTATTAATAAGTTTTAAATATTCTGTATCTTCACAGAAATACATATTCATATGGAACAAAAGGTGTTTCTGGGCAGAGGAAAGAATATTAACTAATATAAGAATCTGTCTTGAAACATAGTGCATATATGTTTAATGAGTAACTGAAATGTTCAAATACTGTGTGTAGTTTCAAACGAACTCTTATTTTCTTCCTATATTGTCTTTTTTTTTTTTTTTTTTTAATCATATTTTCTCGGTCACCTTGGATATCATTGTCCTTTCAATATCTAGGTCAACATTGGTGTCATTTTTGTCTCTTCTCTCTTACTTCCCTCAAATCTCATCAATCCTCTTCAGAAAATAAACAATCTTAATCCTTTCCTCTCAATAATGAGTGGGAAGACATTCCTCTGCATTTCCATAGATGCTGTCTTTTCATTTATGTAAACTTCCCCTGTCTGTCTAACCCAGTCTTATCAGTCTGCACTACTCCTTGGTAGTATAAAAGGCTGCTATTTTGAATAACATCTTATCTAATTCCTTGATAATTTCTCCTTCAGTTGCAAATACACCCAATTATATTACTATATATATAAAAATACAAAGTTAACTATCTTGGGGAGAGACATTTATACCAATGTTCATTTTAGCTTTGTGAAATAGTGTTTGGGAAAACAAACAAACAAACAAACAAACTTTGAAATTCACAGTTTGACATGATCTATATTCACTCTTTTCATGGCTGCTCTTCTTTGCCAGGCTCTGATGAAACTCAGAATGGTGATAGAGAAGGAATCAAATGCATCTTTATTTATCTTTAAGGAGGACATACTGCTTTGTTCACCTTTTAGCTGCTCCTATCATGTCTTCAAATTAGAAGTAATCTAGATTGAAAATATTGTTTTGTGGAATATATATGACAATGCTTTCCTTCTAGGTTTTACCCCAGTGCTTGTATAATGTTATGTTAGATTACATGCAGCCACTGAATGACTGTATAAAACAGTAAAAGAACATACAGAAAAGATACGGAGATTATAATGCCAAGGTTCAGGATTTAATTACTAAGCAAATGTTGGACTAAAATGAAAAGTGAAAAATCAGGCCTCTGGGACTGTCAAAAAATGAGCTGAAAATGAGCAATTTTTTAGCTTTTGCGTCATATGAATTACAGTCATGATTTTCACCTGTACTTTGTCTGATGAACTCAGTTTATTATACAGATTATTATGATCACAACACAGTGAAATACTTTTGGAGTTTGTGCTGTTGTTAAATGATAGAAATTCCACTGATTACTTTGCAGAAGAATGTGTGAAATGCTTAATGTTTGAAAACTAACTTGGCCACACGCAATTGGGAATGTAGAGAAATCCTAAGTACCTAATCATGTTGCAAAACTTTCTTAATCTGCTAGCTATGTAAAATATGAGAAGATATCTAGTTGTTTTTGTCTGATCATTTATTTTTCCACTGCTATTTCATTTTAAAAGGGATTAGATACCTTTAGTTAAGAAAGAGAACAGGAAAGACAAAGCCCAAATGTACGTAGACTGGAGCAGAATAGCATGCATGTCTTTCTGGGCTATAGGAGCCTCTGAACAGAAGAACTTCTGGTCCAATGCATACTTGTCAGTGGCCTTCTTCCTGGCTTGTAAGTTGTTCCTGGAACACCACTTCCTTTCATCCAGCCACTGTTGATTTACACAGAACAAGAAAGGATTAAAACAAACAAACAAACAAACAAACAAACAAAAAAAACATATTTCCCAGTATCCTCTCTATCTAGCTTATTGTATTTATCTCCCTGTCATAGTAAAGGTGTATAGCATACACCTGTGTCAGGCTTTCATCATCTTCCCTTTTCTTACCACTCACAATCCTCATTATTTGGTGAATGTGTCACTGGAAACATGGAAGGATTAGAATCAGAGATTAAAGGATTTTTTCTGCTTATCCAAAAGCCATATGGGATTAAGGAGGTACTATTTTGCCCTCTGGATGGATATATGGATATATGGACATAGAATTTTGTAAGGTGACAAGAAATCCCTCTTTGATTATACTGATTCATGACTATCATAAACATTGAGTCACATTACAGAATTTAGAAGTTCTTTCTAACCATCTTTCAGTTCTGACTTCTTCCTGGATATATTAACTCCAATATCAGTAGTTGTTCTTTATGTCCAGGCATACATCCTTTCATGCATACATCTCTTCTTAGTTTTAGACATGACTACCTCTAGAAGAGCACATAAATTCTTCATTTTTTTTATTCCTTTATTGCTCCATTTTTATTTTTTTATTTTTTTTTACTTGCCCTGTAATACCCTGTCACTCTTTTCCTTTCTTCAATTTATTTCTTGCTTTCTTGTCCTTTCTATCTATTCCACTGATATAACCAAATAGAACCATTCACCCATAAACTTTCCTTATAATGCCCATCCTTCGGCATTTTTCTGTATTTGCTTTTGTCAAGGTCTTTTGCCCCCTCTTAGATGAATCAGGACTTCTACTCTGTCTTCTTCATGCATAGCTGTTCAATTGCTTTTGACAAACTTGATTATATCTTTCTTTGTGAAATGATGCCCCAGGGGGCATCTGAGGCATCTGACCAGTTCACCCATTTGTCTCTCCTCTTTCTCAGGTATGTCTTCAGGAGAAACCTTATCTCCTCTCACTCTCTCCCAATGCCTTTGGATCTCAAATCTCTTTTACTTAGCGTTTGTGTGGTCTTGTCTACTTTAGCACCTCAAACTATTGTCTCCATGGTGTTAACTCAGCAATTATTCAGACAGTAAGCACCATGAGGAAAAAGGGAAGAAAATCTCCTTCAAGAAATAAATAATAAAAATAATCAAAAAGTTTTTAAAAGCAAGATTTCAGAATCTTTTTTTTTTTTTTAAAGATAAATTTTAATTTCATGTATTTCTTGTTGTAGTTTAGAACATAGAAAATAAAATAAAAAAGTGAAAAAAATACTTGGAAAAACAAAAAAAAAAGAAAAAAATGAGATTCTGCAATTCTAATTAGTAACCGTTATCAAATTTTGTGGCAAATATACAGAGTAGAAATAGTATAAAAATCAGCATTTCGAATTGTAAGGAAGCTTTTTGTTTAAAGAAAACTTGGAAGTGCTAATATTTCTATAGATGCTGTGTTTTCATTTATATAATATTATTGAGAAGTCAAAAGGAAAAAATGTTACAAAACAAAAATAATCCAGTTATCTGTGATTGCTTCATCTTTTTGTCACTTGGCTTGCTGTGTGTCCTGATATGATTTTGATAACCAGTACATTCTGATTACTCTTGCAGGATGCAAAATGCAAATCATCATTTGATCAAAGTCTCAGGTGATATTAGAACAGAACATCTGAGGGCAATAAGACTTCTAGATTCTCAGCACTTTTATAAATCAGTCAGGTGCCGTAGGCTTATAATTTTGAATCTGATCCCTATAAATAACTAAATAAATCTTTTATTTATTTATTTATTTATTTTTCTAGATTGTATGTTAAAAATCAAGAAGCAGACGGGCAATAAAGGGGCTTTAATGCTCTCTGTGACAAATAATTTTCCAGTTAAATTTTTCTCGAACATATTTTCAGATACTGTTCTATAATCTTTTATATCAATATGTACATTCCCAGAAAACAGATAAGCAGGTGATTAATTAAAGGAAAATATGTATCAAATAATATTGAAAACAAGTTTTTAATACTCAAAGGGCACTTATAAAATGATGGAGAGCAACGTTTTGCTTAGTCATATAATGACAAGACAAAGGTGGAGTGGTTTTAAATTAAAAGAGGGGAGATTTACATTAGAGTTTAGGAGGAAATACTTTACTGTCAGGGTGGTGAGCATTGGAACAGGTTGCCCAGAGAAGCTGTGGGTGCCCCATCCCTGGAGGTGTTCAAGACCAGGTTGGATGGGGATTTGAGTAACCTTACCTAGTGGGTGGCATCCCTACACATGGAAGGGGATTTATAACTAGATGATCTTTATGGCCCCTTCCAGCCCCAGCCATTCTGCAATTCTATAATTCTATGTTTATTTCTATTAGTAGATTTTTTAGTAGAAGTAGATTTTTTTTTTCTATTAGTAGAAGTAGATTTTTTAACTTATAGTACTGCAATATTGTGTGGTAGAAACAGTCATGTATTTTTACAGATTTTGAAATTTCATTATTTACAGTTTTTTAATTAAATATTTCCATTAATGGAATTAATATTTCCAATATTACAGCAGATGTCTGTAGATGTTAGCTAATAACAAGGAGATAGAAAGACAGCAAACAAGCTTCCAAATATCGTAAGAGTGTACTTATAACACACTGTCCTTGCTCAGTGAGAGCTTTTCTATGGTGGATGGAAACAGGAATTCATATTTTTGATGTGATTCAGTTATTTATTTTTATGAAAACCAAGGATTTACATTTTTGGATGAGACATTACAAAATTGCACTGGATTGTGTTTTCCAATAAAAAGGGCTAGACAAACTCAAAAAGCCACAAACTCTATGCCTTTAACCCACATACATACTTCTTCTAAGACTACTAAGAACAAACCAAATCTCAGTTTATTAATTTATGCTGCATATGGTATTGTTGCTAAGTGGGAATTGTGAGTATTCTCTCTCTCTCATTTAATTTTTTTTTTCCACAGTAGTAGAGTATGACAGAGAATTATTTCTTTTTGTTAACTCCTTATTCTATAATTAGCAAAATGAAAAACACTAAACAGTGCTCCTGGCTCCCTGTTTTTTCTGATCTATCTGGAAAATGAATGGACTAGTAATGAAACATTATGTGACAGATGATGGCAGGAGGTAGGACTAGGAAGCTGATTCTTAGAATTAAAACCCTGTACAATCCTGCCTCAATAACAGAGTAATTAATCAACTAGGCCTAACATATAATCTGTTTAAACCCTTCTTTGCTAAAATGGTATAAAGTGCGTTCCAAAACTAAGTCTGAGTGAACAGAGAAATATATAGAGAGTCTAAGCATTTCAGGAACTGCCTCACAGACCTTACACCTAGAAATATTTATATACATATATATACATGTTTATATATATATATATATAAACATAAACCTTTATATATATATATATATAAATTTAATAGCCATGGGGATTAGAGATACATCATTGGTTTTAGAAATTTGTCTTTTTTTTTTTTTTTTCACAAGATCAGAAACTGGAACTAGGATTTTGGGATTGGCGTTTATTTCCAGTGACCAAATAGCTTTGTCTTAAAAAATGGATGGCTGAATTTTGAACACTGTCTGGCATCAGCTGTTGGAGCTATGTAATGGCAAGAGCACAGCTGAGTAAATTGTATTTGTGAATGTCTTTTTATTGTTTCCTGAAATCATGCTACAAACTGTATTAGAAAATAGAGGCACATTTTATACTTTCATCTTAACAGTCTTGCAAGTACTGTGTAAACTGCTGAGTACAGCAAAACATGTGGACCTGCATAATATGAACCCCATGACAGAATGAGTTTGGATTAGCAATTTCCATTACTGCTTAGCATTGGAAAATCTCACCTACCAGTGCCCAAGGTATAATTCCACTTCATAATGTCGACAGGTAATGCATAAATTAAACAGTAAATCACAACAGGGCATGTGCTACTGACTAATGCAAGATGAATATTAGTCTGTTGCAACTTAGGTTCATAAAGAAGTTGAGATGATTAACAGAAAAATCCAAACCTTTTGATTCTGAAAAACTAGCCTTACAGATTTTTTTTATAATAAATCATACTTTTTAATTTTTTAGCAAAGGAATGCAAGGAGAAGAAAAGGAAAGAGAGCAAGAGAGCAAGAAAGAGAGCAAGAGAGCAAGAGAGCAAGAGAGCAAGAGAGAGAGCAAGAGAGAGAGAGAGAGCAAGAGAGAGAGAGCAAGAGAGAGAGAGAGAAAGGAAGGAAGGAAGGAAGAAAGGAAGGAAGGAAGGAAGGAAGGAAGGAAGGAAGGAAGGAAGGAAGGAAGGAAGGAAGGAAGGAAGGAAGGAAGGAAGGAAGGAAGGAAGGAAGGAAGAAAAAGAAATGATGAGACAGAAGAAAAATCAAACTTCCATAAGCTCTCAAACTTTAGGAATTCGAATTTGGTTTAGAGTTTGCATGAAGACTTGGGCATCTCTCATTATTTCTGCCCTGTTTTAGCCATTTGTTTTAGCAGGCAAATGCATGAGGTGAAACATGGAAGCCAAATTCTGGTCTTACATTCAAGAAATCTCATTATAACCAAGACCGTAGAATGCATAGATAATGTATTAGCTAAGTGTCCCTGCATGTGGTGTGCTCCTATACTTTGAACCACCTTAGCCACTTTTGAACCACATAGATTCATTGGTCCTAAACCCAATGAATACAGCAATATAATACTGGTGCTATGAATCCTTGTGCTATAGTACAGGGCAAAAAAAAATGTGTGACCAAGTAGTGGAGGGGGAAGAGATGATGCCTTGTCAGGAAAAGTAACAGTGCATACAAATACAATGGAATCTTAGAAGAATGCTATAAAGGGAAAATTAACCTTTGGTTCCTTCTAGATATCCCAGATCTCTGGGGCCAAGAAGAATATAACTGTAGTAAATGCTGAAGCCTAAATTTCAAGAGATGGCAGTGCTATAGCCTGTGTTTTGATTTTCATTGTAGCAGTAATTTTTTCTCTTTTCTAACTTCTGCTAATGTAGTCTTGCCAACAATCTGAGGACTAATCTATTCATCCGGTTTTGCTCTATATTCTTATAGTGATGTTTCTGTAAATTTTAATGATTTTTTTTTTTTTTTTCAGTTATTAACCTGCTCAAATCAAATCCAGGAACAGTTTTTGAAATACTATGGTTTTGTTTTTTAAAAAAATAATCACATAAATAACAAAGATTTAGATTTCTCTTTCCCTTCATACTACGGTGTTAACTCTGAAAGACCAATCAGCCAAGTGGCTATTATGAAAGGTAGTCTAGACACTAAAATCAGTGTGATTTCTGTTAACACAGTAACACAAGCACAGTATCCTCTGTAATGCCTCTTTTTTTTTTTTTCTCTTTAAAGTCTGTTTTCCTAGCAATACTGTAGCTATTGTCAATTCCACATTGTTGATACCTATATTGGACTGATCTTGAAGAGATTGGTAAAGTATACATTAAAAACATTTTAAATGCATATTTCATTGAACTACTTTACAAAGTAATGACTTATGTGGAAGAATCTAATTTATAAAGAAAACACTCAGACAAGTGTTACTTCTTGGATGTCTTCTATACATCGATCAAACACACACAAAAAAAGTGCTTGAAAATTAATATTACTGTATTTATTTCTAATGATCAGTGAGCAGCATTGTTAAACAAAATCAGCAGACAAGAGATTAATTGAACGTACCCAAGAATATGATACTTTTAAAAGTGAAAATAGACTTAATATAACTTGTTTTCTATGATTTCAGTTACATTATGCTAATATTCATAGATAATGCTAAATTTTATAAATTATTTAATATGCAAAATATACCTTTATCTGAAAACAAAAACAAAACATCTACATTTCATTTCTATATAACTTTTCATTCTATATTCTGATATCACAAGTGAAAACAGATACGTGAAAAATTCTAATCAAAATACTCTATTCATTAGCACACCTATATTTAGAACACAGATAACTGTAAAATATTGCTTTTCAGGTGGAGAAGTCATGAATTTCTCTCTCTCTCCTATTCTTCTAAGTTTCTCTCTATCTCCTATTCTCCTGAGTGTGATGGAAAATTTAGTTTACTCACAAGGAGATCCCACTTGCTCCTACATTAGCATGTGATGTTCTTGGTTGCCTGTCATCTTATTCTGCCTGATTTCAAGTCATGAGATCTCTCACTTGATGCTTAATATAGAAAAATAAATAAATTAATTAAAATAATTTGTGTTTGATGTCAGCATAACTAGACCCATGATTAAGTGGATATGCGTACTTTCCTTTCTAAACAATCAGTTGTTGCCAAGTATTTCAGAAAAGTTTCCAATTACAGATATCAGCAGGTTGGATGGGGCTTTGAGCAACTTGGTCTAGAGGGAGGTGTCCCTGCCCATAGCAAGGGGGGTTGGAAATAGGTGATCTTTAAAGTCCCTTCCAACCCCCAAAAAATTATGATTCTACGATATCCAGAAGACAAAGGTGGGCAACACCATAAAATTGTCTTAAGAATTTCACTGTGGCTGAGTCAATGCTTCTGCTGGAGCTGTGCATTCACAGGGGACACCTTTTACTACATTATGTTATTTTCATATGTATTATGAAGTTGAATTGTGATAGAGTTTAGCTGGATTTTAGTATTTATGCAGATTAACATTTCTGTTCTAATGGGCTTGACAGGGAGGGTTACTAATCAGATATGACCTTAAACATTGTGTTTCTGAACTTTATAAAATCCTTTTTCACTGTATATGTGCACATATAACTTATGTCAGTATGAAATGCAAAAAGGGAACAAGTGCATTATTTTATCTTAAGAAGTAGGAAAAAAATCCATATCACTATGTATCGGTTTATCCATCCACTAAAAAATAATAATAAAATAAAATAATTTAAAAAATAATCTGTAACTAATAATCAACCTAAAAACTAAAGCTGATATTGTCAATTTACAACATTCCCTTAAGGGCTTCTCTCTCTACCTGTTTGTTTTCCTGTCATCTATCACAAATTTAGGTATCACAGAAACTAATCTGATTTGAGTTAGATTTATTTATTTATTTTATTTTCATTTCTTCAGGTAAGCACTAATGTGCCACTTTCTTTAAAATTATAGATTTCCCATCAGAAATAAAACAAAACAAACCTCATGCTGTCAGGTCATGTGTAGTAAAAACTCAAACACTGAGAGATTAATGGTCTGATAACATGTGCCTGCCGAGTAGTAATGACAGGACCCACATTGAAATGGAGAGAAGCCAAAAGGCTAAGTGAAATCCAGCACTCAGTTTAGGTATGTTAGATACAAGCAATAATGGATTCAGCCATGATGCCTTACTGAAAAGCTGCCTTGTGTTACTTTTGAGATGGCAGTTTTCTTGTTATTTGCCTAAGAAAGTTTATTCTGATCATTTAAAACATGTTTGCCATAAATATATAAATAAAGCAAACATATAATTAAACCTGTCAATTTGTTAATTTTACTTTTTTTTTTTTTTTTTTTTTTTTTTTTTCCTGAAATATTTCTGCTTCTGCCACAGACACACTGAAATACAAGCTAGCAGGTTATCTAGCTTAGATAGTTATTCAGCAGGATGCTGTAGACTCCTGCATAAAAATTTACAGTATGAAAGAAAAATGTTATCCTCTTTCAGTGTGAAGACCTGTAGTGTTAAAAGAAAGAACCTCTTACTAGTATGACAATGCACATTCTGCACTCACTATAATCTGTCATGGATCATCTCTAACAGTCACTGAACACTGTACAAAAACAATTTTTTTGGACAGTCACAAGGTCTCTGTGAGAAGGGAATTGTCTTCACATACATTGTTAATACTCACACACATAATATGTGAGAGAGAGAGGAGTTATACATATATATGTATACATCTTTCTCCCAGTGGCTGCAAGGAAAGTTTTAATTCCTGCTACATAATGGTCCATTTGCCTCGAGTGCTTCAGAATGGTTCAATAATCACTAGCCATGTGTGCAGTTTGTTGAATTATTTAAGCTTATTTCCAGGGGGAAAAAGACAGGGAGGAAGGCAACTGATTCAATGCAAATGAAAAGCTTTTGAAGCTCCCTATGGTGAAGATGTGATTACAGTCAGACAGTTAATAACCTAGACTTAGAAAAATCTGAAGGTTTTAAAACTGTCTGGCCAGTCAGTAAATGAGTTTTTTCCACACTATCGACCAACTGCCATGCGTTGTAATGATTTCAGATTTGTTTGGAGTGTGAGTGGACCCACAAATGAAAATAAATAAATAAAAAGATCCTTCCGCTTCATGATTAAGAAGAGCAGTTGGTAAATCTCAAAGGTTTTCTTCTGGATTTGAGCTTGATCTTTCAACCTTCAAATGCATACTTTCTTCTAAAACCTTCAGAGATTATGAAGAACTGTCCAGTTCTAGGCTCTTGTAGGGAGTTATTTTGTGTCACTTTCTCTCCAGGGCTAACAGGATCCTTTCTCCTCCCTTCATTGTCCCCAGTGCTTCTCTCCTGTTCTTTGATAGAGGCAAGCTCTGCTGACCTAATACCTTATACATTTGGTATCTTTGAATAACTAGAAGTGGAGGAAAAAATAATAATAAATACGTGAATAAAAACAATAATCCACTAACAGTTATGACTCTAAATGAGTTTAAACAGCTCTGAAATGTTCATAGTTCCTCAACAACAAGAAACGGTGTGTCTATAATCTACGCATGTTACACAGTGGCTGGTCAAAGCAGTTCTAAAAAGATTCTGTTACCCAGCCACAAAAAAATAGTCCCTATTTAAGGACATCCCAGTGAAATTAAGCCACTGGAGATTAAAACTCGTCTCCAATGAACTCCATTATAAATCATCTGTCCTGATCATCTTGTCCTGTGTGCAGCCATGTGGAAAGGCGTAAACACTTGCCATCTGTGCAAAATGGTAGGAAGTAGTGCAAAATATTGTCCATCCTTATGCTTAATACTGGTGTGTGCTGCAGAGGACACTAAAGATGTGCTGTCATGGAAAGGTGTGTGTGTGGGGTCATTTCCTTTGACAAAGGCACTTAGCCCACAGGAATTAAGCCAAGGTTCCTGTGCCGTGTATGTAGCCCACAGCTAAATTAGCCATAGCCGTCTTTAAATTACATGCCAGACAGTTGGCAGAGACGAAAACATGAGCAATATCAACTGACTGATGTACCCATGAGGAATGCTTTGCACATCCCGCCCTCCAGAACCAGCCTGCAGGGACACCAACATTTGTACTATTCCCTTAGTGACAAATTGGATGCTGATATACTTTCACTTCTTGCTACTGTTTAACCTAAAATCCATCTAAGAGACACCCTCTCCTGAGAAGTTACTGCAAGCCTGACAGTGCGGTTCTGTTTCCTAGACAATGGGGTGTGCTGTTTCTCCATGCCATGGCTGACAAACATTCTGTAATTTCCTTTTAATCATTTTTTTTCTCTATCTCTCTCTTTTTTCTTTCTTTTTTTTTTTTTTTTCATTTCATTTTTTTTTTTTTTTTTTCCAGTTTTCACCACATTTCCCATCCAGGTTCACTGTCTTAAAATCCAGTTAGCCATTGCTATTTTTCATGTTTGTTGAGGAAAAATAAAGTGGTGTCATTAATGTTCAACATTAACAATGACATTTTTTGACTGAATGAATATGAGCATCATTTTCCCTTTCATGTAGCCTTCATGTAGGCAACAGAGATGTTGCCTAAAAGCAGAAATACACTGTTGAAATCAAGAACCTGAAAGTACCTAAATTGTTATTCATTCTTTCTGAATTATTTATTTCCACTTTTTTACCTTCAGATAATTTGTGGAAAGTTCATCTCTGCCTCTTTTGCTTCCTCTGATTTCCTAATTCTATTGCTGTTAAGCAGATTGTCTGCATACTTTTCCCATTGCACAAATAAAACACCAAAGTCTGACCTCCTACAAATCTCATGTGTCAGTTCACACGAGACCTTCAGCCTTATTTTCAAATGTTGAGTGATTTTTTTATTTTTTTTTTCTGGCCAAGTTTTCTAGTACAAACTGCCTATCTTTTGATACCTCTTTGAAACAGGTTGGTGAGGATAGCACACATCTATTTGGTTACCTATAATTACAGGTGAAAATGTCATGTCTACTGATAAAACTAGAGTCAGCTTTGAATCTTCACAGGGAATATTTTTTGGGTGCAGAACACTTCTGAAAACAATTCCGATCATTCACCCTAAATATTTGCCATCTATTGACTACATATGTACGGGTCAGTCACATCACTTTTCAGAGTCAGATGATTTTGCACACAGTAAGACCTCATATCCTGAGATGTAAAAAGAGAATGATGAGAAAAAAGAGAGATAACCTTTCTACTTATGAGATGTTCAAGAGCAAAAGAGAAATATGCATCTCTAAGTGAATGGACCACGTTTAACAGACATTACACAGCCAAGTATTTGTATGATATGTTCATAGAGCTGTTTCTACACATTCTCATATTTGAAAAAGTAAAATATCCATATATCACAAACATTTCAATGTTGATATGAAAAACTGAATAACAAAACGGACATCTGGAAAAGCTGTCCTTTGTAGCTCTAGGAAGAGTCTCTTAATTTCTGTTTTCTGTTGTGTCTTAGAGGTCTTTTATGTGGCAGATACAGTGAACTTCAAATGGTTTAATGGAATTATTAAAACAAAAGCCCAAACCTTAAGAGAGCATATAATGTGTCAGTGGTGGCTGACATGGGTGCCATAAGAAGACTATTTCCTCTTGAAAGTCATATGCTGAACATTTGTTGTATCAAATACTAATGTAAAGAAGCATTACCAGAACATAAATAGCATTATTAAAGGTGAAAAAATATTGGAGATAACACAGAACTTTGAGGACTTATGGCTTTGTGGAGTACAGAGGTAGTAAGACCTGGAGAACTGGGACTAGTCCCAGGGGCAAAGCTTGAATTCCAGACATGTTGCTCTTTAAGTAGGCAAATCAGTTTCTTTCTTTCCCTATTAAGCTTTGTTTTCAAAACATCAGCATTTGTTGGATTTTGTTGTTGTTGTTTATTTATTTATTTATTATTTCTGTTAAATATAATATAAAATGCAAATCATATTTAAAATAACTTCTTAAGTACGGAAACCTGTGATGTATACTTTATGATGCACTCCATCTGAACAGTAATACTCACTCAATAACTATATCTGGTATGACATTTGTAATTTAATAGATTGTATATGGGGTGGGATCATAGCTACATGTATTGAGACAGTTAACAGATTTCAGTGTTCAAATTTTCCTGAGCAGCAGCTTGTGAAAAAAAAAAAGGACCATTTATGCATGAAGAGTCATATCTTATTTTCATTGTTTATGTTATTTTATATTCCATAAGAGTTTTATTTCTTTATTTCTTATTTATATATCTTATGGTGAGATTTCCAAAGTTTTCTGTATAGAATAAACCTTAGTGACGCTATTCTAGTGTTATTTAAACATTAACATTCTAAACCTAGAAGTAGTAGAATACCTAGAGTTGTCATTACATTACTGCATGTTAAAGAGAATATAAAATAAGAGAAAAATAAGGCTTAAAATGGCCAATGTATCTTTGACTGAAAAAATCATTTGGCATTAAAGAGGATCCAAACTTTTGTCTACTATGTTTTTGGGGAATTATCTAGTAAAATTTTTGTTCGATTATTATTTTTAAGTTATGAAATCTTAATTTAACTTCCAGTGTTTAATTCTGAGAATTAGTTTTTGACTGTATTGTCTTTTACTACCCAAGAACTTGTGAAGCTCATAATGGAGATTAAACGAAAGTTCGTAAGCCTGTGGTTATTTTTTATTTTTCCTTTATTTTCCTATGGAAGCTGTAACAAACAAACGGTTTATTCATTTATTCATTTATATTCAGATGAGAAAAAAATATGAATTTCACAGAGAAATGGGCCAGGTGTATTTAGACCTGAATCAAAACATTAGTGCTTGAACAGAGACAAGGTGATAGAATTCAGTTGGAGGAGTAATCAAGCAAATAAATATAACAACTATAATAAAGAAAACAACTTCCAGATCACAGACAAAGGTGCTGCTGAATGCAGAACTGTTATTTCAGGCTGTGCATTACTACTACTAATAATAGTAATAAGAATAATCATTTAAGCAGGATAAAAACATGAGTGATTTCTAGATTTCAAGATGCGAGGACATCACAGACTACACAGACTTCCATGTTTTCTAGAAGAAAGAAATGTACACGTAATATATTTTAAGAATTATTTTCCTAACAGGCATAGCTATTTGCACTTCCTTAAAAACCCTGATTTTTACCTCATACAGAAAGGAAGAGGCAAGTCTTCAAACCAGGGATTCCAAGGGATTTTTATATTACCCAGTAATTAAATAATATTTCATGTTGCCTTCTTCCACTGGGAATTGCATCCTTTTCACCTCTCCTTTGCTAAAGCAGAGACATCCATTACGATGAGTAGCTACAACACTTGTCAGATCCAATCATCTCCAAACGACTGAAGACCAACTGACGTGTGCTCTCTTAAAGCATGGTTTCTTCTCCCCCAAAAGCCCACTGTCCTTTCACGTGCATGTAACAGTCAGAAGAGATCACATCACACAATGAAGAAAAACAGAAGCATATGGTACTAAGGGGCCTCTGCAGGAGATGGCTAAAATGCCAAGGCTTGCACATAAACAAAATATATGCAAAAATATGTGTTCATATAGAATGCCAAGCAAGCAGATGACAAAACCAGCAAAGAAAGGCAGAATTTTGCCATCATTACAGTTACCTCATTTTTTTTTTCACATTAAATTTTTATTTTTGTCTAAATGGTGCACAAAAACTAGCAATCACAGACACTTAACTATGTATAAACAGTTGCAAAGTTCACTTTTTTTTTTTTTCAGTATAACATCAAGCCACATATTCTTCACACATTTTGCATATGCTTATTGTAAGTTCAATGTGACATCTGAATTGCAAACTCTAAGTGGATATACTGGCAGATAGATCTCTTTTCCTCATCCCATTGCTATTAAATAGTGTATGTAATAGCAGGGCTATAAGTTCATTGCATATTCTTAACCAGTGTGTAATTCTCCCTCTCTCTCAGGAGACATATAGCTTACTGTTTCTTCCAACTCAGAGATCAGTATTTCCTGAATGAACCATCCTATTATGTGTTTTGCAAAGAAAATTAACATGCTGAGAAATCTTTCCTCTCCCCTTTAATTCCATATGTGTAAGGTACTTATGCTGCGATAATTCTGTTTTAGAGGACAACATGTACCAAAAGAGCCTTCTTTTATCACGTTACTATAAACTGAGGCAGCAGCTGTTACAGCTGTTACTGTGAAGTGTGTAAATTGATAGATACAGAGATTGTTCTGTAAACCATAAATTGACTAGAATATCCAAAATGCCATTTGTTGATAAGAGAATGTTTATTTTGGTTTATAATTCAGAGTCAAACCATGTTTAAAGGAAACATAATTTGCAAAGACAGGATTCACCAACAGATATGCTCTCTTATCCATAAAATATATATGAAAACAATTTTAGTATCAATGTTATGGGATACCATTGTTCACTTCCTGTATGAAACCATAGAAATGATCAAATAGATTATGCAGGTAGGGTTTTAGTTTCAGCAGGATCTGTGGCTTTCCTAATTTCTGTTTATGAAACCCAATAACTGCTTTTCCTCAGATCTAAACACCTTTGAAAACAAAAAACAAAAATCCCAACAGAGCCAACAATGGGAAGGACCTTGATTAATTTACTATCCTTTACTATGAGATTTTGTAAGGAATTATCTCTCTGACCATAAAAATGTGCACTCAATCTTTGTAGCAATGATCACTTCTCTAATTCAGTACGTTAAAAAAAATTACTGCATTCTTAACAACCATCTGTGTTGATTTGCACAGATTAAATTTCTTCCATTTAAAAAATGTTGTAGATCTGAATATTTTTAAAATAAGTTGAGACAGCAGTTGATTTTAATTTCAAGAAGATTCACTGCATTGTAAAGATGCATTGGACTGTGCAAAATTGCCTTCTAATCTGGACTTTCATCAAGACCTTTCAATAGAATCATACAGTTAAAAAGCAGCTGTTCCAATGTCACTTTATGCTGTGGAAAACAAACAAACAAACAAACAAACAAACTTGAATTCAGAATATTCTGCACACATATGTCAGTTTCATAAATTCATTTTGTTACAATATACATTAGTAAGACAAGCAATTTTTAAAAGAAAAACTAAAACTGCAGAAGTATAATGAAAAATGTGAGATTTGGATGATTCCTTAATTCAAGCTGTCATTCAGCTTTGAAATTGTGACATTTAAGTAAGGCATGGATTTCAAATTAGACAGGTATTTTTTGCTTCATCTGACAGGTGGTGATAAATTCTGGTTAGACTGTCCTTTATACAGATGTTTATCTTCTATTAGCTATAAATTTTAATTTTGATGGAAATTATAAATATGTTCCCTTCATTTCCTCCTGTTTATTCATTTTTTTTTTACTCTCTCTCTCTCTTTTTTTTTTTTTTTTTTTTTTTTTTTTTTTACAGGATTCTCTTTAATACAATTGCCAAACAAGCTTGAACATGGCTTAGGTTTTTCTTTGCCACTGGTCCACTCTGATCGTGCTGATGCCTTCTACTATCCTTTATGTTCTGCTCTAAGTTACCTTATGTATTGTTTTCCTAGGTTTGGACCTTTACCCCAGGAAATAATCAACTTCTGAAGTGGTTATGTAAATCTGTCTAGAAAATTAGGAGGTGCATATGTAAAATGGATATTGGTACTTTGTGTGACAAAAATATTTGTATCATACTCTTGATGTCAAGTACTGATAATACAGAAGATGGATGATTTATACCATAACTTTTCATTGGTGAACCACTCAGTCTTTAAAATGGCTGTTTTTAAGGCTTGCTATGACAGGATTTTATTCAGTATAAGAAACAGGTCTACATTTTCAATGATGGTTCATGTTAAAATAGAAAACCCATCTTTCCTGGTGACACTAAGCTTATGGCATCTGCAAACAAAACTTTCCTGTTTTCCTGAATACACCCTGATTTTATGATGAGGGAACTGGAAAGCAGTAAAACTGTTTTTCAAACCTTGTTAATTAGATCCCTTGAAAGAACTCTAAAGCTAAGTACAAGAGTCAGGAAGCTGTGGTATGAAGTTCATGAGGTCTCAAAATATTTCAGCTTTGCCATCATGCAAACCATGAGCTCATGGATGCAGTTCTAAAAACATTATATTCTTTTTCAGTTATTTAACTTTACTGAGAATAAAATTGAAAATACATTATGGACTAAATCCTATTTAACAAGATAGAATATGTAAATCATAAACTTTTGAAATGTATAACAGATCTGGTGCTGTAAGAACTTGAAAAGACAAAAGTGAAAGTAAAGGACATGTTTTTAGTTCAGGCTACCATACAACCACAAAAAATTTCTCCTTCCAGAATATGCAAGTGTCCCAAATGTGCTCTTTCCCAAATTTGCTCTTTCTGTCCTGAACATGAGGATAAGTGACAGCTGCTGGACACCAAAAAAATACTTGGTAATGTAGCCCAGAAAAACAGGGTTTATCAGAGTTTTTGTAAGATCCTGAAGGTCTAGTGTAAACTAAGTTACTTAGTTACTCATATCTTATTTATTTTTATTTAAATGATGTGGAGTGTACAATTCAGTGTGATTGTGAGATGGAAGTACTAGGAAGGCTTGTTCTATTCTGTGTATAGAGACACCATATCATACCAAATAGTTTTATTTCTGTATGTTCACAGTCTTTATTGTAATATTTATGTTCATATATGATGCTTCATTTTAAAAATCAAATTTACTTGTTTACAGTCTTTTTTTTTTTTTTTTTTTTCTGTTCCAACATGACTCTGCCAGAAACACAGGCAATGAGTTGTGAATCAGGAGACTTATGTTATTTCAAAATGTGTGTCTCACTGAGTTAGACGGGCTAGAATAGTGGTCTTAATACAAGTCATGAGATTCTAAGAGGTACAAGTTAAGTATGTAGTAATGCAAATAAATATAAACAATTCTGGAAGGTTTTGAAATTGGTGTAATCTTATGAGCCGTACTTTCTTGTGAAAGCTAAATTGGTGTACACATTTATAACCACAAAGTATGTTTTAAGAACTTTCAGACCAAAGAACTACTAAAGAAAAACCCTAACATTTAAAATAATAACAACAAAATATATATTGATATATTGTCATGATTATTTACACGTCTATATATGTTAGCTGTTTTACTTCAGCTAAAGACATCTAAAGTTCAGATTGAAATGAGTTTTCAAAATATTAATGTTTATTGGTATTCAGACTCCAGGACTTAATTTATTATCTTACCACTGAAATATGGTTCAGATTTAGCAGCTCCCAAACTGGATGCAAACAAGAAGCAAACTGGAATTTTAGTATGAGAGTTACAAAATAATTGCAGTGATATTTTTGTTGTTGTTGTTGTTTCACTTTTAGCTGGCAATACATTTCTATGAAATTACCATTTAACATCACAGTCTATTCTGTAATTCGTATGTGATACACATCTGAAAGTTGCCCAGCATGATTACATTTAAATAACAAATAGTCTAAAATCATATAATCTATGTATATATTTACAGGGTCTTGTCTGTAAGACAAAGAGGTTAGAAAGTGAATACAACATATCTGTTTCTCAGTAGCTATTAAACTCAGCTGTTTTTACAGAAGAACTTACTCTGTTAATAAAACTGTGTTTTCTAGTCCACTTAACAATTGATTAAGCTGACCATGCAAAAGTGTTCCCAGTGTGGTCCATACCAGGAGGTGTTGCAAAGTAATTATAGTTAGCCTACTGTACTGCACCACAGTTTCTACGTGAAGACATGCTTAAGAAACCAACCTAGAAGTCTGCATTTTATGAGTGGTCTCATAACTTTCTTAAGCTGGTTTTAACCTGGTCGTTCTGTGATGGCAGCTACCCATCTGAAAAGTGTTGTCTGTCTTTTTCGCAGACACATGAAGTGCTTTACTTTATATATATGTTACTTTACTTCATCAGATTTTCACTGGATCTCAGAGGACTAAACTTTAACAGACACCTGTATGGTCAGCACACCTCACTTCCATTGCACATGGAGTAAGGCAATGATATTTCATGTTTTATAGATTTGTAGATCCAATATAAATATAAATATAAATATAAATATAAATATAAATATAAATATAAATATAAATATAAATATAAATATACAAATATATATCTAACTTATTAAAGAATTATTGGAAGTTTGGGGAGGTTTTTTTTAAGCAGGTACAAAATAAAAAATAATCTCTGCTAATTAATTATGTATAGATGTTGTAGTTTCACACCCTAACTCTTTTTGCTTGACAGGTAAATGGTTGAAGACAGAAGACTTATTATTCATTTTACATCCAGCCCATGAGGATTTGGACTGATTCCATGAAGCAGGTTCAGGTCAGCTAAGTCCTTTCCTTCAAAGCATCATCAATGTCTCTAAGCATCATTGCAAGCTTGTTCTGGCAGTAAGCCAGGCTTCAAAAGCCTTTCACTGTGCAGTCACTGACTCACTAATGGGCAACTGCAGGCTTTCTGATTTTCTTTTCATTTCATGTGTTCATTTGACATAAATTTAATTAAACCAAATCTGGTGTTAAAGAAAGAGGAGATAAAAGTGATATGTCACAAATTAAAGAACTGTGAAAGATACAGGAAACATGATTTATTTTTTTTTTTCTGTTTCAGTAAAATATTGTCAATTTTAGTAAGCTCACTACTTTAAGCTTGCAAAAACTGTACAGATATGCATTATTAAGAATAATGTGCATCCAGGGTTAGATGAAGGTCTCAGCCCTATATTCTCTGTAGTAAAACCTTTCAGAGAATTCTTATGCTTTCTTTCATACCCACACTTCAGGTAGTCACCTCTTCACAGGATATGAGACAAGTTTGCCCTTCTGCCAGCTACATATCCATAGTTGTTATACAGCTCAAAAGCATACAACAGCAGAAACATGAAAAGATCACATATTAAATATAAAAAATCATCATTTTTCAAAGGTCTCTTTTGGTTTTTACTTAAGGCTAAGGAGGTGATAGTGAAAATGAAAAAGATCATGCTGTTAAAAAGGTTTCATTTAATTGCTTTGAATGTTGCTTTAGGAAACATCCAACTTTCTTCTTGTTCTTTTTTAAAGGTCTTTTTTTTTTTTTTTTTTTTTTTTTAAATTAAAAGAAAATCTAGACTGGAAATATACTAATGTGAACTGAAAGGATATTTTCAAGCTGCCCAGAGATATGCTGAGCCAATCACATTTAAGGGAGTTCCAGTACTGTCATTTCATAAGAACTATATATAAGTTCCAAGTACTGAAAGTATCAGCACTGCAGGAAATAACATGAATGATGGAAGACAGCTGTAATGTCCAATGAGCAATTTTTGCAAAATTGACTTATTTGCATATGTGTTTTATAAAGTGTAAGTGGGTACTTCATGCATGGGCCAAATTCTAGAGGTCAAGCTGGTACAAATAGTTTATCACTAGCACCAGCTCTCTGGTCTACTTTGCTTCCTAGATTTTTTGCTTGTTTGTTTTGCTTTGCTTTGCTTTGTTATGTTTATTTTAGTTTTGTTTGTCTGTTTCCCTAGGTGACTGGAGGCTTAACAGTAATTCCCCTGTCTGCTGATCCATAAGCACAGAAGGGTCCCAGTAAAGGAGACCACACGTAACTGACAGAATGGAAGATCTCCATTCACTGAAGGTGAAGGTAACTCTGTGGTACTTTCTCCAGCTGTCATCTCCACCTTCACCCTGACTCCCACATAGAGCAAGATGAGGGTGCACATCACCCCTTGACAGTCCTTGTCATCTCACCCTGTAGAAGAAGCTTCAATGCAGTCCAATGTCAGGGCAATCAAGAGATGAAGAATAAAAACTCTTTAAACAAAGGATATCAGGGCAGGATCCCTTAACACCATGTAATTCCTCTTTATCTCTGTTCCAAAGATCACATGAAGCTTTTTCATGAGGAAAAAGGGAAGCAGCTTCAAAGAAAACAATCAGATATACTTTTTTTCAGAGAAATATATCCTTGAAGAAATGATAAAAATTATGCAAATAAAGTACACAGCAATGAATGTTATCTGAGTAATAGTAAGTCTTTGTTTTGCCTAGGTTGGAAAAATAACTCTTCCTCTTCCTAATGAGACAGAATAATATTTAAAGTACCAAAAACAAAAGATTAGATTGAATCATAGATATGCTTTGGTTGTAAAATGTAATAAGTTACTGTTATGAGACTTTAAATAGCTCAATTTAAAGACCGGCTTTCAGGAAGAAAATAAAAAGAAAAAAAAAAATTACAGTTTCTGTAAACACCAAACAGTACATATGAAGAATTAGGACACCTTTATGTTTGTCTAATTAAAAAAAAAAAAAAGTAAAAGGAGCAGTGTTTTTTGTGGTGTTGTTGTTTGTATGTTTGTTTGCTTTTTTAAAAAAACAGACAACTTCCCAAATTTCCCATCACCCCAGTTCTTAATGAACATAAATTTAGCATTTGACATAAGCAAAAATATTTAGGGTATAGTGTTTTTTGTTTGGTTTGTTTGTTTGTTTTTAAAGCAGAGATTGCTGTTTACTTCCCCAGCTCCTTTTGACTTATGGTGCTTACCTCCACTATCACTTAAGAAAATCCTAATCTGTTCTTCACAAATAAAATTTCACAATGGTATTGAAAACTGGGACTATGAAAGAACACAAAAAGTCTCAAAAAGTCTATCAATATAGTGCTATTTTTGTAACATACTATAATACTGCAATTATATAGTGTGTCATCTGCCTTAGGGGAGTGACTTTTTTTAGAATAATTCTAGCTTAATTTAACATTGTAGCAATGGAGGCCCTGACAAAACTTTACTGGGAAAGGAAGTGGTTATATATGTTCCTCTTATTTCCAAAACTCGCATGCACACTGGGTGTATGTGCAAAAAGCTGATACTACATATAACTTATACAGACAGTTAGGTCTATTATATTGACATGAACTTGGAAATTTATCCAGGTGAAAGAGTTTGCCCTACTGGGTCTTCAAATATTATGATTTATTGGCAGTAAGCTCATAAAGAACCGGAGGACAGAAATAGGGGACATTCTACCTATTGCTTCATCTTTCACAATCTGTTTTTAGTCAGACTTAACATAGACAAAAGCAT
The DNA here is from genome assembly GCF_047663525.1 of Anas platyrhynchos. Classification (NCBI taxonomy): domain Eukaryota; kingdom Metazoa; phylum Chordata; class Aves; order Anseriformes; family Anatidae; genus Anas; species Anas platyrhynchos. The sequence goes on along the minus strand of NC_092621.1, from coordinate 38,898,999 downwards.
TTTAATATTTAAAAAGCTCATGGTAGTGTAGAAATACTGCACTTCCTAATAAACATTAGAAGGTGAATAAATAAAGGCCTGAAGAACACCATTATCCAACTGTTTTTTCTGCTGTATTTGTCCTCCACAGAATATCATAGAGTTATAGAATCATTTAGGTTGGAAAGGAACTCTAAGATCATCAAGTCTGACTGTTAACTTAGTACTAACCAAGTCTACAACTAAACCATGTCCCTAAGCACAACATCTATGCATCTTTTGAATACCTCTAAGGATGATGTCTTAACTAATTCCCCAGGCAGTCTATTACAAAGCCTCAGAACATTTTTAGTGAATATTTTTTTTCCCAACATCCAACTGAAGTAACCTATAATGCCCTGGCACAACTTGAGGTGATTTCCTTTTGTTCTATTGATTGTTGCTTGGTGCTGAACCTCACCGTGCTACAGCCTCCTTTGAAGTAGGTGTAGAGAGAGACAAGGTCTCTCCTGAACTGTTTCTTCTCTAGGCTAAATAACTCCAGCTTCCTCAACCATTCATTATAAAACTATTTCTCTAAGCCTCTAACCGTCTTTGTTGTCCTTTTTCGGGCACACTCCAGCACCCTGCTGTCCTTCTTGTGGTGAGGGTCCCAAACCTGAACACAGTATTCAAGGTGTGACCTCACCAGAGCAGAGTACAGAGGGATGATTACTTCCATAGTCCTGCTGGCCACACGACCTTTGATACAAACCAGAATGCTGTTGACCTTCTTGGCCACCTGAGCACACTGCTGGTTCAAATTGGTATTGACCAATACCCCCAGGTCCCTTTTTGCCAGGCAGCTTTCCAGCCTCTCTTCCTCTAGCCTGTAACATTTCAGGGGGTTGTTGTGTACCAAATGCAGGACCAGGTACTTAGCCTTGTTGAACCTCACAGTTGGCCTCAGCCCATTAGTCAAGTTTACCCAGATCCCTCTGTAGAGCTGTCCTACCACCTAGCAAATCACCACTCTAACTTGGTGTCATCTGCAAGCTTACTGAGGGTGCACTTGATCTCCTCATACAGATTATTGATAAAGATATTAAAGAGAACTGGCCCTAATACTGAGCCATGGGGGACACCACTAGTGACCAGATTTAACTCCTTTTACCACAACTCTTTAGGCCCAGCCACTCAGACAGTTTTTTATCCAGTGAAGCATACATGCACCGAAGCCATGAGCAGCCAGAGTCTCCAGGAGAATGCTGTAGGAAACAGTAACAAAAGCCTTCCAGAAGTCTAGGTAGACCACATCTATATCTTTTCTCCCATCCAGTAAGCACATTACCTTGCACAGAAGGAGATCAGGTTAGTCAAGCAGGACTTGACTTTCATAAGCCCATGCTGACTGGGCCAGATCACCTAGTTGTGCTATGTGCTATATGTGCTGTGTGATGGCACTCCATATCTGCTCCTGACACTGAAGTATGACTGACAGGCCAGTAGTTCCGTAGGCCTTCCTTGCAGTCTTTCTTGTAGATGGGCATCACATTTGATAGCCACCAGTCAACTGGGACCTCTCCTGATAGCCAGGACTACTGATAAATGATGAAAAGCATCTTGGCAAGCACTTCTGCTAGCTTCCTCAGTACCATCAGGTGAATCACATCTGGCCCCACCTGCAAATATCTAAGTGGACTAGCAAGTCACTAAACATTTCCTCTTGAATTATTAGGGCTTCATTCAGTTCCCTGTCCCTATCTACTAGCTCAAGGGTCTGGGCAGACAGAGATCAACTGGTCTCCTCACTAAGGGCTGAGACAAAGAAGGCATTAAGTACCTCAGCCTTTTTCTCTTCTCTTGGCACTATGTTTACCCCCATAACCAATAAAAGATGGAAATTTTCCTTAGTCCTTCTTTTCTTCTTTTTCTTCTTTATGTATTTGTAAAAACATTTTTAATTGTCCTTAAGGACAGTAGCCAGATTGTCCTTAAGTTGGGCTTTGGCCCTTCTAATTTTCTCTCTGCACAGCCTCACAACATCTTTGTAATCCTCTGACTGGCTTTTTCCTTCTTCCAAAGATCATAAAGTCTATTTTTCTTCCTGAGCTCTAGCCACAGGGCCCTGTTCATCCAGGCCAGTCTTCTTCTGCACCACCTCATCTTTCTTCATGTGGAGATGGCTGGTCCTGTGCCTTTAAGATTTCCTTCTTGAAGGGTGCCCAACCTTCCTGGACAACTTTGCCCTTAAGGACTGCCTCCACAGGGATTCCATTAACCAGTATCCTTAATAGGCTGAAGTCCACCCTCTGGAAGTCCAGGGTGGAAGTTCTGCTAACTCATCTACTTTTCTGACAGTTAAAAACTCTAATAATTGAGGATTACAATGACTAAGGTGGTCTCCAACTTTTGCGTCACCCACAAGTCCTCTGTTAACAAGGAAAAGGTCTAGTGGAGTGCCTTCCCTAGTTGGCTCAATTACCAGCAGTGTCAGGAAGTTATCTTAAACAGACTTCAGAAACTTCATAAACTGTTTCCTCTCTGCTGTACTGTATTTCCAGCAGATATCTAGTAAATTGAAATACAGCATAAGAACAAGGACTAGTGTTTTTGAGACTTGTCCCAGTTGCTAACGGAACATTTAATCTGCCTCTTCATCCTGGTTGAGTGGTCTATAACATACTACCACAATGACAGCTGCCTTAGTGGTCTTCCCCCTGATTCTAACCCATAAACACTCAGTCTTGTTGCCATTATTAAGCTCTAATCAAACAAAACAGTCCTTAACATACAAGGCTACCCCATCACCTCTCCTTCCTAGCCTATCCCTTCTGAAAAGTTTGTATCCATCCATTGCAGCACTCCAGTTGTGTGAGTCATCCCACCATGTTTCTGTGATGACAACTAGGTTGGTTTTCCTGCTACACAATGCCTTCCAGCTTCTCCTGTTTGTTGCTCATGCTGTGTGCATCGGAGTAGACATATTCAATTGGGATAGCCATCCCATCACGTTTTGGGAAGGGGAAGCCCTGATTCTTATGTGACCATTCTCAGGCATTTCTGTGATTTTTAAACCATTAATATCATTTGTGCCCTTGTTCTTGCATGGCTCTCCATCTTCTACCTCTGCTGGGGTGACAGACTGGGACCTTGCTAGTACACCATCCCACAGTGAGTGGCATACCACCTCCAGGCTTATCTTTAGCAAGCTTGGTTTTATCCCTTTCCCATTTCAAATGTAGTTTTAAGCCCTTTCAATAAGACTTGATAACTCCTGAGCAAAAATTCTTTTACCTCATTGTGACAGGTGAACTTCATCTTTTGCCAGCAGTCCTTTTGTCATGTAAAATGAATCATGATCAAAACAAGCAAATAAACAAACAAAACAAGACAAAACAATGACAACAACAAAATAGTTCTCCTGGTGATGGTAACACCATGCTTGGAGACAGATTTTGATCTGCTGCCTCTTATTTTCCCCTCATCATTTCCTGCAATTGGAGCAATAGAGTAAATCACCACTTGTGCTCCTGATCTCCTAACCAGTTGTCTCAAGGCCCTGACGTCTGAATATCATTGCCAGCTGAACATTGTTGAATCACTGAAACCCAAGTATCATTGCCAACTGGAGGTGTCTCAAAAGTTTTCTGATGGTACTCTCCTGAAATGTGCTCCCTCACAGTAACTAAGTTCTTTATAAACTAAAATTTTGGCCAAACTCCGAAATGAAGCCCCTCGCTACAAGAAGGACATCGAGGTGCTTGAGCGGGTCCAAAGAAGGGCGACGAAGCTGGTGAGGGGCCTGGAGAGCAAGTCCTATGAGGAGCGGCTGAAGGAGCTGGGCTTGTTCAGCCTAGAGAAGAGGAGGCTCAGGGGTGACCTTATTGCTCTGTATAAGTACATTAAAGGAGGCTGTAGCGAGGTGGGGGTTGGCCTGTTCTCCCATGTGCCTGGTGACAGGACGAGGGGGAATGGGCTAAAGTTACGCCAGGGGAGTTTTAGGTTAGATGTTAGGAAGAATTTCTTTACTGAAAGGGTTGTTAGGCACTGGAACGGGCTGCCCAGGGAGGTGGTGGAGTCACCATCCCTGGAAGTCTTCAAAAGACGTTTAGATGTAGAGCTTAGGGATATGGTTTAGTGGGGACTGTTCGTGTTAGGTTAGAGGTTGGACTCGATGATCTTGAGGTCTCTTCCAACCTAGAAATTCTGTGATTGATTCTGTGAAGCATGGTGGGAAACAAGGACGTCAGTTAGTTTTTAGTTTCCTGGTAACTGTCACAATGTAGTGGGAAAAAAAAAAAAAAAAAAAAAAGAAGGAAAAAGAGTAGTAGCAGACAGTCAAGTTGAGTGTGTAATTTATTGTAAGTAAGGCACTGGATTTCTAGTCTTATTACCTACAATTAACAAAAATTACAAAAGGTATATATATATATATGTATATATATATTTCTGTATTCTGTTATCCAAAGCATGCTGTTCAATTTAGACAACAATCAGTTCTGAAGTTCATATTCACAGTTGCGGTTTCATCTTTCAGATGTATTCAGCACACATACTCTAGAACCTCTTTTAGAACCTCAAAAATTACAAAAATGCTATTTTTGAACAATGAACTTATAGTACATTCTGGGAGGCAGGAGCACTGCTCTTTGTTCTTTGTCAAAATGTATTCTAGATACATTATAAGTAAAATTTTGTACATAGACTTATTGCATATTTAAGCATTCCATCTTTACTCAACCAATTTAACAAGCTTTTAGGAGGCATAATAAAGCTGTGTTATTTGTCTGATCACTGCAGTGAACAGAGTTATGATAGTATATGCCAAGTACATGGAGAATAAATTTAATTAATTAATTAATTAATTAATTAATTATTTTTATGAAAGATACTGTGTATTGCATAACAAGCATATAATATTATTATTGCTAAAAAAGTGGTTGATTTTATTGTTGTTGGTGGTGGTTGTTTTGTTGTTGTTTGTGTGTGTTTTTTTTTGTTTGTTTGTTTGTTTTCCCAATGTTTCCATTGGCATTATTTTCAAATGTGAATATCTATTTTATATTTTCTTATTGTTTTCTCCAACTGTCTCTTCTGTTTTTGAAATCTGAAGTGAAGTCAGTAATAAAGTACACTGATGATTTTTGGCAAAAGAGTAGGGATGGTGGAGTCTTCTGTAAAAGTTATATATCTACTGCTTTTTCAAACAAAACACAGAGTTTTTAGATCAAACTCACTGTCCCTGATCTTCAATATGTTCATGACATTCTCACCTCCCCTTCAGCAATGACACGGCAGCAGGTCTTTAACCATTGTGCCGAAACACAGATTTTCAGTAAAACTCTTGCTCCTGTCCCTTGCCAGAAGGCATAATCTATTTTAAGGTTAGGTGAAGGTAGGCACTAGGGAGCTGTTACAGAACTGTTACATCAGGAGTGGGAAGCTAATGATTTATGATAAAAAACACAGAAGCAGTACAGAAGAGCTTCAGCAAGTCTTGAGAGTTTGTTCAAAGACATACACCCTAGACTTCAACTCTAACATGAAGTCCAAGATTTGTACCCAAGAGTTAACAAAGCTCCATAAAATATTTCTGAGAAGAAAAAGTTTCTCACAGACATCAGATTTAGATTAAAGATGTCCCACTCAGAAAGTTTACAAGATGAAGGTTTAGGATCTGGTACAAAGCAAGTAAAATCATTGGTTTCAGAAGATTTTAGATCAAGATTTTGTTACCTCCTGATTTGAAGTAGATGACTTGCTTCCCAAAGGTACATTACTCCTCTAAATAGAAACACCTGGAACGACGAGTCTCAGGGAAAGACACCAAAAAATATTCCAAGATTGTGTGTATATATGACTTGAATATAAAAATTTCCTCTTATAAATGTATACCGTGACAACTTTAAGAAGTTGTCCAAGGTCTAGGCAAGAGAGATGGTACTGTTTACATAAATATGGTATGTTTTATATACATTAACATATAAATGTTTTAAATACCCATAATTCAAAATAAATTGAGCACACATGCAGCAGACCTCTGAAGTTTCGCAAATTACACTGTTACCACTGTTTTCCTATTTCTCTTACTGTGTGGTTTAATTACTTGTCTGTAATTGGACTATAAAGATATCAAGTCAAGGATTATGTTTTCGTGTACATTTTTGTACAGGACCTAGCACAGTAGGTCTTTAATCTTGCCTAGGACATTAAGGTAATACTTCAAAATAAGCTGTACACTACTTTCAGAATATTATATAGCCATCTGCAAAACTGACCAGATAATGAATAGATCTTAATAATTTATTTTTAGCAAAAGGTTCTAATTAATCAGATAAATTACCAGCAATTAATAATTTAACATATCTCACTGTAGAGAGCAATCTTTCATTTGCAGGGGAATGAACCAAATAACCCAAGATCTTTCCAATTTCTAATTGTCATCTCCTAGGATACAAAAATTTAAAAAGAATAAAAAGAAAAAAAAAAGAAAACAAAACAAAACAAAAAAAAAAAAAAAAAAAGAAAAAATATTTTTGCATGACCAAACTCACAATTTCCCTGAAGACAGAACCAGATGTATGAGAAAAGACATAATGGAGATTCCCAAAAGACTCAGAAACTGGAAGCTGTGTGCTAACACCTCTAGGGAGCAGATTTATCATTGATGTGGTTTAAAGAAGCAGCAAAGTCAGTCCTTGCCCTCTCATCTCACCGTGTAGCTCCATATGTAAGAATCTCTTTCCAAACCTCCACATATAACAATCATACTTGAAGTTGTCACATACCTACATACACAACAGACTTTTCCCATACGCAATCTGATAATCTTGCCTTTTGGTGACCACAGTTTCACAACTTGCTTTCTTCTTGATCAATAATAGTGATAATAATAATAGTAATTTGCATTCCGTATATTCACTCTGTTCACATAATTACATATTTCAAAAGACAGATTTTGAATATGTTTGATAAGCATGAGAAAAATCATGATCTACTCATGAATATTCTCTGAGCAAAAGGCTAAATTTTCTTGAGTGTATTATCTGCTACACATTATTCACTTAGCTCTATTTATTCTCAAAATACCAAGCTTCTCTGTATCTGGACTGGGGGGCTGAACCCATCTGACAGATGAAGCAGTTGAACTGTGTTGATGAGCTCCAAAGAGAGCCAAACATCTGTCCCCATTTTGTTGTTGCTTGTTCCCGACAGGCATTTATGCATTAAGACTATTTATCAGACAACACTTTGTCTAAGCCAAGATATAGTCAGCCATCATAATAGGATATATCACTAATATAGGAATATGAGTGATTGTTACTCTGATAAGATATTCATATTGGAATACAAGAGTTGCCATTTGGCTTCTCTTCAATACTCAGTACTGCCAGAAATTTTTCATAATTTATAAACAAGGTCTCTCATAAGAGTGATATATTTACATTTAGTCAGAATGTCCCCTCCCTTTAAGGTTACAAAAATGCTGTTTGTGCTCTAGTCCCAGACTACTTTCATCCTGAGAGACATATGAACTGTTTCTCTGCAAGCACAGAACATTGTGCTTGCAGAACACAATGAGTGAGTAATACATTGAGTTGGTATCTCATAAAAAATAATGAACATTTAACATTCTGGTACAGCGGTGCCCAACATCCAGTTGCATTATGCTTACATGGTTTTATTTAAGATGTTAAACAAGAATGGTGAGAAAAAGAGATGCCCTTACTGAAGAAGATATCCTGTGGTATATTTTACTTTCTTTTCAGAAATAGCATGACAAGGTACAGTATATGATGATGCTGAGTTTGCTCAGCCTTGAAATGAAATTCTCTTTCCACATTATGAAGGTAGTTTGATATTAGTAGAGTTAAAATGTCAGAGACACTATCTTGTAGCATTATCACATGTAGTTACAAGTTCACTAATTGTGGGTGCAGACTGACAGTAATACTCTCTTCCAGGACTGGAACTTTTATCCCCTAGATGTCTAGCATGAAAAGGAGTTGTTTGTGAAAATTTTCAGGTGATAATGGCAAAAATTCTGAGAACCAGTTTTACATCAGCCTAGCAATTTCAATAAATGTGAGGCCACTGCTTTAAACCTGTTTTGTTCTATTCACTGCTTAGCACATTTAGCTTACAGATTGATAAAGTAATTCATTCTACCTGAAATCTTTGGGTTTCATGCAGGGTAAAAGTGGTATATGCTGAACAGAAGTTTTTGATGATTTTCTCATGCATGAAACTTTACAAAACTTTTTTTTTATTACATTATATTAATCATATTAACTACATTTGTTATTTCTCCTACTGATATTTTTTTTCCATATAAAGACTAAAATTAACATTGAGTAGGTATATGTACATGCCAAGGAAGAAATGTTGACACACTGAGAACTAGCAAACCAAGAAATGAATAAAAATTCCACCTTATAAGTGAATATTATAAGATTCAGTTTTATGAAAAATGTTTATAGTGAAATGAACTGGAAAGAAATTGAAAGAAATACTGATACTTATAATCATAAATCTGGGGGATAATAGTCAGAAATTAAGATGTAGGAATTTAGTAGTTTAGATAAGAAAGCAACACCACTTAAATTGTTATGTAAGCAATGAACAGAACATTTTGTTTCTGAATATTGTCCTACTCAATATACTAGTTTAAATGAAATCAGGAAAAAGAAAAAGAAAAAGAAAAAGAAAAAGAAAAAGAAAAAGAAAAAGAAAAAGAAAAAGAAAAAGAAAAAGAAAAAGAAAAGGAAAAGGAAAAAGAAAAAGAAAAAGAAAAGGAAAAAGAAAAAGAAAAGGAAAAAGAAAAAGATAAGGAAAAAGAAAAAGAAAAGGAAATACATTTTTACTTTTTTACTTTATTTGTATTTTATAGGGACAAACAGTGAAAAAAATAATAGTATATGTTAAAAGTAGTAAAACACAATATTTTGGGAAATGCCTTTCAGGGAATATTACCTGAAATGTGTTGTGGCACGTTTTTAAAGGTTTCATGTTAACACTACGTTTTTTTGCAGATCATATGGTTCATAAATCCAATACAGAAATTTGTAGTTAAAGATGGAGATTTATAATATTTTGAGATTATTCTGATTACCCATATATATATATGGGTATTTATATATGTATATATATATAAGTATTATTAAAAAAAAAAAAAAAAACAACTACTGGAATACTACTGTACATTTTTTTTTAACTGCTGCAAATCTGAGTTCATGAAGAAAAAAGTGCACCAATCTTATAATAAATAATATGAAAATAAATACACATTTAAATGTATTTAGCTTAACAACCTGCATAGGCTCTTTATCCCTCTCTCCCTCGCCCCCCTGGTTCCAAAATGTAGTTTAAATATAAAATTGAGTCTGTAGGTCTTCCAATCATTTTCTAATATGAATTTCACAGAACTGGGGCTAATACAGTCCCTACATTCAAAAGGAAGGGGGGTGGAGGTGAACACCATGAATACAGTATTCCTGCACAAATGGAACATTGGGCATTACACCTTCAGGGCAATCTGTGCATCTTTTTAACACAAACTCTCTCAGATAGGCTTGTCTGGAAACACTAAAAGCACTTGGGCCAAGAATGTCAGCATTAAAAATACAGAAGTGGCTGGAAATGCTGTTCTGTGTCAACCTTTATTTGTCCTTTAAACCAAGAAAAAAGAACAAATGTATGCCTGTAGGCCAAATGCAGAAGGTTGTTTTTGTTTGTTTGTTTTGTCTTTTTTTTTTTTTTTCCCTCCAACTTGTATGAGATTTGTACAAAGAATTGTAATAGAAGGTTCAGATGACAAAAATTACGGTGGTGTAGCCAAGAAAAATACCCATGGGGCTTTCTGCCTCTCTTGTGCCCGGCCTGAACTATCAGATCAGCCTTCTGGACTCAAATGCAACACTGTCAATAGGAATACATCATCTTTTTTGTGGTGTAGAGGAGCTGTCGGTTGCAATTCCCATTATTCCAAGGCCAGGATTTTCCATTAGTGTAGCCACCTGCTGGGTTTCGCTACTCAGGTTTAATGGAGTCTGAATTTGAATTTATCACCATCTGTGGGAAGACAGGAAATGAGAGGAGCATCACTAATTCCTTTCTTCATTCACTAAGCATAAGCATAATCTTTATAAGGAGATAGGCAGAAACAGCAGTGATCAGGGAGATGGACAGAATATTTTAACTCATATTGACATCAGAGTTCCAGACCAAGAAAAATGCTGTCTGTTTCTCAGCCAACTCCAGCAACAAAAAGAATGTTTTAATTTCCTATGTAATGTTGTACCAAAGCATACAGATATGGGATACTATTTCATTTTTACTTCCAAGGAGGTCTTTAAAGATTTAAAAATTTAGACTGCAATATATATATACACAGTGCATATACATATATAGCAATATACATATATATGTATATTAATTAATTAATTAAAGGCATGGAACATGAATAAGTTCTTATGAAAAGTTAAGAACGGTAAAGAACAATGTTTATCAAAAAAAAAAAAGATCTAAAACCATCATTTTACACATTTTTTCTCAATATCTGAGGATATCTGAGGGAAGGGAAGGGAAGGGAAGGGAAGGGAAGGGAAGGGAAGGGAAGGGAAGGGAAGGGAAGGGAAGGGAAGGGAAGGGAAGGGAAGGGAAGGGAAGGGAAGGGAAGGGAAGGGAAGGGAAGGGAAGGGAAGGGAAGGGAAGGGAAGGGAAGGGAAGGGAAGGGAAGGGAAGGGAAGGGAAGGGAAGGGAAGGGAAGGGAAGGGAAGGGAAGGGAAGGGAAGGGAAGGGAAGGGAAGGGAAGGGAAGGGAAGGGAAGGGAAGGGAAGGGAAAACTGGTTTTCAGTTGAAAGGAAGGAGGAAGTTTTAAAATACATATCTTCAGAAATCTTGTGTGACATCCATCAAAGAGGTGCAGATATCTAATCTGCATTCATGAAAGGGGTGACATGAGTTCAAAGTTTTCCCATGAATTTATGATCTTGAACTTATGAGGCTGCACTCTTGTCATATGGGTCAAAAAAAAAAAAAAAAAAGAGTTTGAGGAACTCAAACTAGATAATTTAAAGGAATGTAAAAACATTGCAGTGAAAGAACAATTCCAAGGGGAAAAAAAAAAAAAAAAAAAAAAGGAGAAAAAACAAATATCTGTGACAGGCTTTTTTCCACCTCATTTTCTTTTTAGTTTTGAACTATCTAAAGAGCTAATTATTCTTCTATCAGAGGAATAATATATGTGAAAAAGCAAAAACCCTCCAGGGTGTCTGTTCCTAGTGAAAATCATTGGTGGTGGGTCCATAATAAGGTAGAGGATAGAACAATCTTTCAGATTGATTGATGAGTAAACTGGATGGTCGAGTTTACCTTTTTTTCACTGTAGTACTGATAGAGCCAGTTTCTCACTTGTTGGAGACCACTTGGTTTTGTCACACCTGCAAATGTTATAGGTGATAGTACTTGGCAGACGAGGACTAACCACAGGAATTTCCTTTGGTCATTCTTAATGGCTTGATCTCCTTAGATTCTTCTCACACTTTTGTTTTATAACTGCTGTGTAATGTGTCCATGCTTAGAATCAGTAGTGGTAATCCAGAATATGCGTGTTGCTTAAATGACAGCTTTCTCATTAAATGCTGTGAATTACCTTCAACCGCATGTACCCCAAGATTTAGTCATTATTTTTCATTTATGTTAGTGCTACACTATTTCAGGATCATAACAAACATTTGAGAGGGGTACAGGCTAGATTTAGACTACCTTGAAGCCTTTTTAGTCAAGCAGACTGTCAGTTCATCAGACTCTTAGAATGGTCTTTGAGGCACTGGGCAACATTTTTATTCAAAATTATGAAGAACCTAACAAGGTAGTAGAAAATATAACCAAATTTCTACAGAGCAAACTCTAATGAAAACACAATTTTAAATGTTACCTGGGTTCTTGTTTTACTGAATCTGAAGTCTTATGGAAGTTTTTCACCTGAGTTCAAGTTGGCAGAAAGTGGAAACTATAAGACAGATCTTTATATATCCTAGGTACAAGAATCCTAGTGTTATCCGGTGGTTTGTTGAGCTGGGCTTGGAGAGTTCACTCCTCTGCCTTCTCAATAGTGTATTTATTAGTAATTTTTTTAAATCATTATTTACTTCTGGAATGAAAAGTATGGTGAAGATAGAAGCATTATCTGCTAACAGTCTGAAGAATTTGCGACACACATTGGATATCTGTCTTTTAACTGACAGTGTACAAGAGTGGGGGTTTTGATGCTGCAGTACCCAAACCTTGCATCTAAAAACCTAGGAACTTTACAAAAACCTGTCTAAACATATAAGAGAGGCTCAGAATCCCAGCCTACACCTGATCTGCTTGCCTGAACCTTAGCATTACAGAAGAAAACCTACTAAGGAGAAGACAGCAAGCAAAATGAGTAATTAAATGTGTTTTGCCTGCTTTGTGTGATGTCACACACATGGTTATAGTTATTCATACTGAGGGTGGCAACTTTAGTGATTCAAGACTAACACAAGAAAATCTGTCAGCTCTAGTTAAAAGAACATTGTTATTACCTCAGGTCAAGCAGATGGAGGGCAAACTTCCCTGTTGGATTCTGCTGCTCTTTAATTAATGTCCACATTTGTTATGTCAACACGATGCATCACATTTGGTTTAAATGTTTGTTTTATTCCTAATACAAATGCCCATAAAAAAATTTCTACATAGTAAAAGTTGATCTGGAAACTAGAGACCTGAGGTGGATGGCAATTCTTTAGTCACATTTTGGCTGGAAATTTTAACAATAATTTTGTTCAATAGAATCCCTGTAATATTTCTTATATATTCTGTTTCTTACCATAAATATTCAATAGATTATGAAGAGCAGTTTGCTTCTCAACAAGATTTTTCACTGAGAAGGGGAATATCTATTCACTGGGAATATCTATTTCTTTATAACTCTTCATCTAGATTAATATATTTGAGATGGTATATGGTAAAAGGATTAGTATAACTTTATATACAGTAATAACTTTTGTTGTTATTGTTCTGGAAGAGGAAAAAAAAAATAAAAAAAAAATAGAAAAACTGTATCTTTTTGAATGCTTCTTCGGAACATTCCTTTCCTATGCTGAAATCACAAAAATAACATCAGAAAAAGAAAACTGTTTTTCTGTTTTTACACCATTATGTATGCATAGACTTTTTCATGGTAGATATATGTAAAACATAAAAAGTACTAAACATAAAAAGACTAAACACCTTAATTTTTCCAGTACATGTAAGTACTTAATATTAATTGGTTGCATTTTTTAAGGTAAGGTTTTCTGTCAATTACGCACTAATATTTATGAATTTTCTTGCTTTCTTTTTGACTTCAGTGAAGTTTTGTTGTGATTCTATAGTTTAAGAAAAAAAAAAAAAATCACCTTCAGAATGGTTGCCCATATTGATTATCTATGAATGGACTCATGACAATCATGATATCTAAAGTGTAGTCTTGGATAAACCTTAAGAGCACTGAGGAGGGAATCAGTGATAATTCACAGTGGTCCTTCCGTGGTCATCAGTGAGAGTTCACATGTGGACACTGTCTGCTGTGAAACAGGCTTTTTCCTGTGTAGGAGCAGATTAATATCAAACTAGTGACGATATTTTACTATTTTGTTTATCCTGTTGTTTTACCCATCCATGTAAATCAGAAAAACAAAACAAACAAACAAACAAACAAAAAAAAAAAAAACAAGGAAAAGAAAAAACAACAAATAATAAAATTAAATTAAATAAAATTAAATTAAAAATAAAATAAAATTAGGGTGTCAGATATGACTCTTATAAGAACATTAATTTGCATCCTTTTTTTAAGAAGAGGGTATATACTTCAAGGATATATTATATTCATAGATCTACTCATGATATATCAGGAATTAATATATGTGCACACACACATGTACATATCATGATTAACCACAAATATACATTTCAACAACATTAATAAATGATACATTTTAAATGGTTTTATATTATTATAATACTTTAGTTTAGTTTGCATACAGGCTTTCATAATTATACTCATTTCTATTCACTTCTTATCTGAAATATTCTGTTTTGAAAATGAAGAAAATGAAGAACCCCTTCCTGGCACAATAAATGATTTTTTTTTTTTGGAAAGAAAATTATATATACATGTATATGTATGTATGTATGTATGTAAAACATATATATATATAAGTTTACAGTGGGGTTAAAATTGAACAGAAATATATATTTACTTGTTCAAAGAAATATAACGTGATTCATATCATCTTCTGTTAGAGGAACATGGACAAAATCATGGTAACTGAACATTAAGAAGTTCAAGGTTGACTGACTTGAGAAATTCAAATACAGACCTGAAGTTATGAGTAATAACCTTGACTACGTAGACAAGCTCGATCATAGAGTTTTTGCTTTGTATTTTACATTTCCCTTCTTCCCCCTTCCTGACAGTTTTCCAAAACAAACACTTCACAGCAAGAAAAACTTCACCTGTCCTGTCATTGTTTTATCCCTAACTTGGATGAGATGCAGAAGAAAAAACTGTTTTACTAACAGTCCAGTGAAAATTCTCAAGAATATGAATATAGTTTGGAAGGTTGACCTACTAAAGACTTCTAAGCAGATAAGGTTGTAACAAATGAAATTCTTGTGGTTTTATTTATTTATTTATTTAAATTCTCTTCTCCATCTTTTGAGGAGGAAAATCCCTAGCTCATTATCTTCATGCCCTCTCTATGCCTGCAGTGCACTGCCAGCACTGTTCTACCATCATTCCTCTCTAAAATATCCCGTAAAGTTTCTTCTGTGTGATTTTTATAGACTTATTACTACCAGACCACTAGTTTATGTTTAGTCTGTGTTTATGCCATGACATATACCTATAATACTACATTATGCAGTTTCACTTTGCTATAGAACTTTCCAAAACACTGGTAAAAACCATACTCGGTCCCCTGGCCCAACCTTGACCCAGTCCCAAACCCACTCCCTGGCCCCACTGTAGTTTTATGCCTGATGTAAATCATCTCTGGTCAGTGATACTTATCTGCTCTTTCTGAAAACAGAGAAGGGGAATGGAAGGAGACAGATGGCACTCTGTCTTGCTTTCCTTTACTCTAGCTGACAAATGCCATTTTGAGATCTGTGTGCCCTGGAATCAGGTTATCCTAGAGTACTAAACTCTAGATACAAGGAAGAATAGAAGATTCCTAAGACCATATATATATTATTACTTATAACAAGAAGTCTTAGTCCTGGGGCTTCAGATCAATGAAATGTCAAAAACTTAGTGAGGGAAGAAAACAGGAATCTCATTCCTATCCATGGTGTTCTGAATCACAGAATCACAGAATTTCTAGGTTGGAAGAGACCTCAAGATCATCGAATCCAACCTCTGACCTAATGTTAACAGTCCCCACTAAACCATATCCCCAAGCTCTACATCTAAACGTCTTTATCTACATCTAAACGACTTCCAGGGATGGTGACTCCACCACTTCCCTGGGCAGCCTGTTCCAATGTCTAACAACCCTTTCGGTAAAGAAGTTCTTCCTAATTTTTTGGCCACTTGAGCACACTGCTGGCTCATATTCAGATGACTATCAACCATCACTCCCAGGTCCTTCTCTGCCAGGCAGCTCTCCAGCCACTCGTCTCCCAGCCTGTAGCTCTGCTTGGGGTTATTGCGCCCCAGGTGGAGGACCCGGCACTTGGCCTTGTTGAACTTCATGCAGTTGACCTCAGCCCATCGGTGCAGCCTATCCAGATCCTCCTGCAGAGCTTTCCTACCCTCAAGCAGATCGACACACGCGCCTAGCTTGGTGTCATCTGCAAACTTACTGAGCATGCACTTAATGCCCTCGTCCAGATCATCGATGAAGATATTAAAGAGGACCAGCCCCAGCACCGAGCCCTGGGAAACACCACTAGTGACTGGCCTCCAACTGGACTTGACTCCATGAATGAAACTTCATTAACCTTTGTCCCAAGTGTTTAATTATAATACGATATTTGGTAATATGATATCACTTTTGATCTCAGTAATCATAAAAGATTCAAGCATTTTTATTCTCACCACCCTGCACTGCGTGGTCTTCACAAGGTGTAATAGCTCTTCATATATGACACTGTACATACATATGAATCTGGGCAGCTTTGATGTCATTAGTAGTGTGCATATTTAAAATGTGTAGTATCATACAATGGTTTGGATTGGAAGGGACCTTAAAGATCATTAAATTCCAATCCCTCTGCCATGGGCAGGGACACATCTCACTAGACCAGCTTACTCAAAGGCCCTTCCAAACTGGCCTTGAACACTTCCGGGGGCAGGGCATCCACAACTTCTCTGGGCAACATGTTCCCATGTTGCCTCACCACCCTTTGAGTAAAAAATTTCTTCCTTATATCTAATCTAAATCTACCCTCTTTTAGTCTGAAACCATGTGGTGGTTTTACTTGGTGGGCAGCCAAGCTCCACCTCAGCTGCTCTCTCACTCCTTCTCCTCAAAGGAGAAGGTGGAGAAAATATGATGCAAAGGGCTCAAAAGTTGGCAAACAGCTGGGGAGAGATCTCTGCAATTATTGTGATGGGCAAAACAGAGCGAGAGTATGGAGATAGTAAGATTTAATACCTATTACTAACAAACTAGAAAAGTGAAAAGCAAATGAAAGAAACCAAAAACACCTTCCCTCTATCCACCCTCTTCCACCTCTTTCCCCCAAGCAGTGCAAAGGAATGGGGGTTGTGGTCAGTCTATAATACTTTGTCTCTGCTGCTCCTTCTTGGTTATTCTCTTCCCCTACTCCAATATGGGGCCCCTCTCACAGGATGCAGTCCTTCCTGAACTTATCCTGTGTGGGCTTCCCAAAGGCAGAAGCTCTTCAAGAACTTTTCCAGATATGGGTCCATACAATGGGGTCCATCCATTAGGAGCAAACTGCTCCAACCTGGGTCCCCCATGGGCAACAGATTCTTCCAGATCACCTACTGCTGCATGGTCTCTCCACAGGCTACAGGTCTGGCTTAAAAACTCTTCCAGTGGGGGTCCTCCACAGGCTGCAGCCTCCTTCAGTAGATGTCAACCTGCTCCACAGTGGTCTCCCAGCGTGGAATACTGTTCTGCCATGGTACTCCATGGAGGACAACCTACTTCACCATGGTCCTCATCACAGGCTGCAGGGGAACTTCTGCTCTGGCAGCTGGAGCACCTAACCCCCTCCTTCTTCAATGACCTTGGGATCTGCAAGGCTGTTTTCTCACTCTTCTCTCTCCCAGCTGCTGTTCCATAGCAGTTTTTTGTTGTTGTTTTTGTTGTTGTTGTTGTTTTCCTTTCTTAAATATGCTCTCACAGAGGCATAAACAACATTGCTTGTTGGCCTGGTTCTGGCCAGCAGCAAGGCCCTTATATAACACAGGGCAGCTTCTGGATTCTTCTCACAGAATTCATCCCTATGCCCCCCGCCCCCCCCCCCCCCCCCCGCTACCAGAACCTTGCCATCCATTATTCATTCTCCTATCACAACACTCCCTGAGGAGGAGTCCTCCTGTTTTCTTGTAGACCCCCTTCAGGTATTGGAAAGTTGTTATAAGGTTTCCACGGAGTCTTCTCTTCACCAAATACAGTTTACAGAACTGTAGGGGTTGGAAGAGACTTCCAGAGAACATCTAAGAAGCAGGGGTCTAACCCCCCTGCCAAAACAGGTTGCCTAGAGCAGGTTGCCCAGATAGGTGTCCAGATGGGTCTTGAATATCTCCAGAGTAGAAGACTCCACAATCTCCCTGGCAGCCTATTCCAGTATTCCATCACCCTCACTGTGAAGAAGTTCTTTTGCATATTGGTGCAGAACTTCCTGTGCTCCATTTTGTGGTCATTGTCCCTTTTCCTGACCCCACACACCACTGAAAATAGGTTGGCCATATCCCTTTATCTCCCACACTTCAGGTATTTATAAACATTGAAAAGATCCCATCTCAGTCTTTTTTTTTTTTTCTCAAGGCTCAACAGACCCAGGTCTCTCAGCCATTCCACATAGGGGAGATATTCCAGGCCCCATATCATCTCTGCTGGACTCTTTCTAGGAGACCCCTCTCCTTTTTTGTACCAGGGAGTCCAGCACTGGACACAGTACTTCAAGTGAGGCCTGACCAGGGCAGAGTAGAGGGGGAGGATCACCTCCCTTGACCTGCTGGCCACGCTCTTTTTAACACACACCAGAACCCCATTGGCCTTCTTGGCCACCCGGGCACACTTCTGGCTCACGGTCAACCTGTCATCTACCAGAACCCCCAGCTCCTCCTCTGCAGAGCTCCCCTCCAGCAGGTCATCCCCCAGCCTTTACTGATAAATGTGATTATTCCTTCCCTGGTGCAAGACTCTAGATGATGTTATCATAGAAGGCAATGGGGTTGGTCAAGCATGATTTCCCCTTGGTGATTCCATACTGACTACTCATAACCTTCTTCTCTTCCAATTGCTTGGAGATGGCATCCAGAACAATCTGTTCCAATACCTTTCCAGTGACAGAGGTGAGAGTGAATGGCCTATAGTTTCCCAGATCCTCCTTCTTGCCCT
Organism: Anas platyrhynchos; assembly: GCF_047663525.1. NCBI lineage: Eukaryota > Metazoa > Chordata > Aves > Anseriformes > Anatidae > Anas > Anas platyrhynchos. The sequence goes on along the minus strand of NC_092621.1, from coordinate 38,880,427 downwards.
TCTTAAAGACTGCAGTGACATTGGCTATCCTCCAGTCTTCAGGAAGCTCTCCTGTTCTCCAGGACCTGTCAAAGATGACAGAGAGTGATTTGGTGATCACCTCCACCATCTCCCTCAGCACACATGGATGCATCCCATCAGAACCCATGGATTTGTGTGCGTTAATCCCACTCAGATGCTCCTGGACCACCCCCTCCTCAACCAGAGGGGAGGTCTCCATTTCCCAGACTCTCTCTCCTCCCTCCAAGATCCAGGAGGTCGAAGGGGGAATCTTTGAAACAAAGGCCAAAGCAAAGAAGGCATTCAGTATCTCTGCTTTCTCAGCATCCCCTGTTACCAGGACACCCCCCTCGTTCAGCAGGGGACCCACATTATCTCTAGTCTTCTTTTTACTGTTTACATACTTAAGTACTTAAAGAAACCCAAATACAGTTGGCTTTCAGGGCTACAAGTGCACATTACTGGCTTATGTTGAGCTTCTCATCAACCAACCCCCCAGGTCCTTGTCCTCAGAGCTGCTTTCAATCTGTTCTCAGCCCAGTTTGTATTTGTAGTATAGGATTGTCCCAGCTCAGATGCATTCTTACTGAATGCTTCTGTTTCAGGTTTTCTCCACCATCAAGGGCAATCTACTTCACAGCCTAGCTCAAAACTTGAATAACTATCCATCCATTGTTTCCCAGATCTTTTTTGTGTGCCTATGCCTCATTTAACTTCCCTAGCTTGTCTTCTTCTGACTGCACAGTTAAAACTGTTTAGGTGAAACTGTGAGAGAACTTGTATGAAAACATGACCTTAGAAATCTGTCAATACAATGTGAAAAACTTATTATTTTGTATTACTTTTGAAAGCTTGATGGTCAAATAGAAGCATAACTTTTCTTAAAGTTTTAGGTATGTTCTTAGTACTGTTATACAATTCAAAGAACACAAATGATATGTCGGAACTTTGCTGTTTCTACTCACTGGAAACCTTTAAAGAGATCCAGTCTCTGGAAATATTTGAGAAGACATTTGTTTTTATGTATTCCCTTCTGTAAAATTATAACTTGTTTGACTAGAAAAACATCATGAAACATTAATTTTCTTTTGGAGTATGAATATATTACAATTTGAAGCTAAATTTGAACATGTAGTTACAAAATAGAAGGATATTAGAATATTAATCCTATATTTAGCGACATTTCATCACACCTTATGTCCATGGAACTTATCCATTATATATTCTTCACACATTCCTGTGTGTTTTGGCTATTCCATCTTCTCTGTTTCCTTCTAAGAAATATAACAACAACAACAACAACAACAATAATAATAATAATAACGGTAACAATAATAACAACAATAACAACAACTACAAAAATAATAATAAATCATTTTTATTTTAAAACAATAAGCAACATAATATAGTTCAATTCATCAAAAGTATATAAGTTGTTATTTCTTAGGCCATAGAACTCCTATGTAAGTTCTATATTTCTAACTTAATACCATTCTGAAAGGCCTGGAGGGGAAGACGTACGAGGAACGGCTGAGGGCACTGGGCCTGTTCAGCCTGGAGAAGAGGAGGCTAAGGGGAGACCTCATCGCAGTCTACAACTTCCTCGTAAGGGGGTGTCGAGAGGCAGGAGACCTTTTCTCCATTAACACCAGCGACAGGACCCGCGGGAATGGAGTTAAGCTGAGGCAGGGGAAGTTTAGGCTGGACATCAGGAAGGGGTTCTTCACAGAGAGAGTGGTTGCACACTGGAACAGGCTCCCCAGGGAAGTGGTCACTGCACCGAGCCTGACTGAATTTAAGAAGAGATTGGACTGTGCACTTAGTCACATGGTCTGAACTTTTGGGTAGACCTGTGCGGTGTCAAGAGTTGGACTTGATGATCCTTAAGGGTCCCTTCCAACTCAGGATATTCTATGATTCTATGATTCTATGATTCTGTACATTATATCGACAAGGTATTTTACATAAGGAGAATAAATTATTCTAAATATTTCTAAAACGGTTCCGTGAATTGCTTTTCAACTAAAAGTACGTTATTAAAATTTTGAAATGAAATAGACATATAAATAAAAGTACTTGGTTGGAAAATGGACTTGGAGATAAAAAACATCATTACACAGACTCTTAGGTAGAGGTTCCTGATTTACATAAAAAGAAGCCTGTGGAACAAAAATAGTTTCTGTAAGAAATTAGAGCATGGATTAATTCCAATCCTCTGGAATTAATAACAGAAATAGAGAAGTATGTCTGTATTCCTCCATAGAAATGTTGGACACCAGAAAAAACAGTATGTTTAGTATCTGGAGGTAGTGGACTTAACTTTCTCAAAAAGTGATGTGCTGGACTACAAACTTTTTAACCACCATGAGTGTATTAACACCGGAATCTGTATTTAAAAGCAACATTCTGGAAAAGCGCATATACATAAACTTATGTCAAAACACCACACTACAAGGACTGGGAGATTAAGGGTATGCTGTATATGCATTTTCTATATTCAGCAAAAATATATAAGGAGGGAAAAGGAAGAGGAAGAATGCAAAAATATGAGAAAGACAATTAGGAAACAGTAGTATGTACAGAGGAACACTGAAATGTTCAATTTTCAATGATGGCTAACTCATCAAAATGAGGTGTTTGAGATTGTGCTAGGTGGATTTATCAAGTAGATGGAATGCTTGTTCTCTCTCAGAAACCCTGTCCATCACACAAAAGGAATTTTAACCTCCAACCTCTTTTTGCAGTTAATTGCAAGCAAAGTGTGGTATACTGGCTGACAGAACCATTCATGCACTTGTTACCACTGCCTTTTGACAAACAGGCATTCCCAGAAAGTTTTTATTAATGTCACAGTCAAAGTCCTTTCTGAAAACCTGCTTGCAGATCTTAATGTTAAACTTGCTCCACTTGATGAGTCATTTCCTAAGTGCAACCCCAAGAAATGTCATTTCCTCTTCTCACAATGTGGATTAATTAAAATTGTTAGTTCACTGTAAAAATATATATATATATATATTTATGCACATATGTACATATAAATGAATAAATAAATAATGATGATAATAACCCTGATACCTTGGACTTAATTATTAGAATAAACCAAATAAACCACAGACAATGGGAAAAACTGAGAAGACAAATAGTTTGGTATTTGAGGCTTGCAGTGCAGAACTTAACATGAAGATTGTCAGAAATTTTTCTTTCCTGTGAATCATTTCCTTGGCATGAATTTATACAAATAAATGTCTGCTGAAAGTCTGAAATTTCTTACGGCACTCATTCTATGAAGCAAAGTGAACAGAGTATGAAATGGCTTGAGCTGCTATGACCATAGCAGAGACTTCAAAGCAGTGAAGTGACAGTATGGAGCAACAGTACTACAATATCTATGAAAAAACAAAAATAAGAAAACCATAGGGATAGTTGAATCAAGACCTGTGTCACTTGAAATTGCTATTTAAACAAAAATAGTTGGACAGGACAAAATTTCTTCATAAACAAGCTTCCCCAAAACAAAACGTATATATGCTGCAGTCAATATAGTGTTTGTGTCATGCCCCCTCTACATACAGATCACAGAATCACAGAATCATCTAGGTTGGAAAAGACCTCCAAGATCACTGAGTCCTACCTAACTCTGAAAAGTCCTCCACTAAACCACATGACTAAGCTCTACATCTACACGTCTTTTAAAGACCTCCAGGGATGGTGACTCAACATACTTCCCTAGGCAGCCCATTCCAATACCTAACAATCCTTTCAGTAAAGAAGTTCTCCCTAATATCCAACCTAAACCTCCCCTGGCACAACTTTAGCCCATTCCCCCTTGTCCTGTCACGAGGCACGTGGAAGAATAGACCAACCCCCACCTCACTACAGCCTCCTTTATGGTACCTGTAGAGTGCAATAAGGTCACCCCTGAATCTTCTTTTCTCCAGGCTGACCATTCCAGCTCCCTCAGCCGCTCCTCATAAGACATGTTCTCTAGACCCCTTACCAGCTTTGTTATCCTTCTCTGGATTTGCTCGAGCACCTCGATGTCTTTTTTGTAGCAAGGGGCCTAAATCTGAACACAGTACTCGAGGTGCAGCCTCACCAGAGCCAAGTAAAAGGGGACAATCACTTCCCGAGTCCTGCTGTCTACACAATTTCTTATGCAAGCCAGGATGCTGTTGGCTTCTTGGCCACCTGAGCACACTGCTGGCTCATATTCAGCTGACTATCAGCCAATACTCCCAGGTCCTTCTCTGCCAAGCAGCTTTCTAACCACTCCTCTCCCAGCCTGTAGCACTCTTTGAGGTTGTGCCCCAGGTGCAGGACCTGGCACTTGGCCTTGTTGAACTTCATACAGTTGGCCCATCTGTCCAGCCTATCCAGATCTCCTGCAGAGCCTTCCTACCCTCGAGCAGATCAACACACGCACCTAACGTGGTGTCGTCTGCAAACTGGGGGTGCACTCGATCCCCTCATGAAGATCATCGATAAAGATATTAAGGAGAACTTGCCCCAGTATTGAGCCCTAGGGGACTCCACTAGTGACTGGCCTCCACAACTCTTTGGGCCTGGCTATCCAGCCAGTTTTTAACCCAACGAAGTGTACGCCAGTCCAAGCCATGAGCAGCCATTTTCTTGAGGAGAATGCTGTGGGAAAGTGTCAAAAGTCTTGCTGAAGTCAAGGTAGACCACATCCAAAGCCTTTCCCTCACCCACCAAGCATGTCACTTTGTCAGAAGGAGATCAGATTCATCAAGCAGAACCTGCTTTTCATAAATCCATGATGACTATGCTTGATCACCTGCTTGCCCTGCAAGTGCCGTGTGATGACACTCATGATAATCTGCTCCATGAGCTTTCCTGGCACTGAGGTCAAACTAAAAGGTCTATAGTTTCCTGGGTCTACCCTCTCGCCCTTCTTGTAGATGCACATCACATTTGCTAGCCACCAGTTGACTGGGACCTCCCCTGACAACGACGACTAATAAATGATGGAAAGCTGCTTGGCCAGCTCCTCTGCCAGTTCTCTCAGCACCCTCGGGTGGATTTCATCCGGCCCCATCAACTTGTGTACATCTAAGTGTTGTAACTGGTCTCCAAACATTTCCTCATAGATAGTGAGGGCCACATTCTGCTCCCCATCCCCTTCCACCAGTTCAGGGTACTGGGTATCCAGAGAACAACTGCTTTTGCCGCTAAAGACTGAGGCAAAGAAGGCATTCAGCACCTCTGCATTTTCCTCACCTTTTGTAACTAATTCTGCCCCCTGTATCCAGTAAAGGATGGAGATTCTCCTTAGTCCTCTGTTTTGTGTTGATGTATTTGTAAAAGCATTTTTGCTGTCTTTAATGGCAGTCGCCAGATTGAGCTCCAGATGAGCTTTGGCCTTTCCAATTTTGTCCCTGCACTGCCTCGCAACATCCTTATAGTCCTCCCAAGTGGCCCACCCTCTTCTCCAGAGATTATAAACCCTCTTTCTTCTCCTAAGATCAAACCACAATTCTCTGTTTAGCCAGGCTGGTCTTCTTCCCCGCTGGCTCATCTTTGGGCATGTGGGGACAGACCGCTCCTGTGCCATTAAGATTTTCTTCTTGAAGAGCATCCAGCCTTCCTGGACTCCTCTGCCCTTCAGAACCGCCTCCCAAGAGACTCTGCCAACCAGTGTCCTGAACAGTTCAAAGTCAGCCCTATGGAAGTCCAAGACAGAAGTTTTACTGGTCCCCCTCCTGACTTCGCCAAGAATAGAGAACTCTACCATTTCATGGTCACTCTGCCCAAGACAGCTCCTGACCACCAGATCTCTCACCAGTCCTTCTTTGTTTTTGAACAGAAGGTCCAGTGAGGCACCTCCCCTGGTAGGCTCACTAACCAGCTGTGTCAGGACACTATCTTCCATGCAGTCCAGAAACCTCCTAGACTGCTTTCTCTGAGGTATATTGCAATTCCAGGATATGTCTAGGAAATTGAAGTCCCCCAAAAGGACAAGAGCTGATGATTTCACAACTTTTGCCAGATGCCTGTAGAATTCCTCATCCATCTCCTCATCCTGGTTTGGTGGTCTGTAACAGACCCCCACCAGAGTGCTTGCCTCGTTGGCCTTCCCACTGATCCTAACCCACAGGAACTCAAACTTTTCATTCCCAGACTCAGTCTCGAGTTCTACAACATCAAAACTCTGTCTAATATAGAGAGCCACACCACCACTCCCTCTGTGCTACCTGTCCCTTATGAAGAACCTATACCCCGTTATTACAGCACTTCAGTCATGGGAGTGGTCACACCATATTTAGTGATGGCAAACAAGTCATAGCTAGCCTGCTGCACGATGGGTTCCAGCTCCTTCTGTTTGTTGCCCATGCTGCATGCATTAGTGTAGATGCACTTCATCTGGGACATTGCCTTCTCCCCCAGCCCTGACACTATTCTCCCTGGCACACCTCTAACGAGCCTTACTCCCTCCCCATCCCCCTTCCTACCTACTTTAAAGCCCTCTCAAGGACCGCTGCCAGCTCCTGGGCTAGTGTCAGTTTTCCCCTTAGAGATACATTGACAAATTCTCCTATGGACTTTTAGGATAATGTGAGCTCCTAAAACAATTAGACTGTTCTAGCAATATATATTTTTTATTATATTTCCTGTTGAAAAATATTTTTATTACTTTTCATGGATAGTTACTAGGAATTACTTTTCCCAAAAGAACAATTTTCCTTCCTTGAACTCCAAGGAAGCATACCCAAACTTGTTTAAGACTGCAATAGCTTAGAGGAACTCACCAGGTATTCCATTGTTGTCCTTTAGAGGACCATGGGATGGAAGTGGTGAGAGTTTGTTTCATCACAACTAGAGCTTTCTAGTTTTGTGACTGAATCTTGTTATAACTTACTTTATGCTATGTGAACATCATTTTGAAAAGAAAAAGGAGCTGTGACTTTGATTGCAATTATCCAAAAATGCATATAGTTATGTTGCAGACATCAGATCAATGAGGCTTCTGGACTCTTAACACAAGGCCATGTACAGAAATAGATAAAATATTTAGGAGCACAAATAGCTTATTTATTTATTTTCTTTTCAGATTTTCAAATTATAGAAACACCTACACATTAGTACTTTTGATCATGGGAGCTCTATAAAGTCACAGAAAACACACACACACATAAAACCAAACCAAAACAGATGAAAACACCAATAATCATAATTTAGTAAGTCTGTTCCATCAAGCAAAGAAAAAAATAAAATAATAATCGAAGTAACAGGGGAAATAAATTCCCCAACCTATTTTAGAGCAACCTGCTTGTTCTGTTATTACTCCCACATGATAGCAGTGAAAAGGTGTGTTCACAGATATCAACCTAATATTTGAACTAAAGTGGCAATATTTACTCAGTAAGTGTTTGTTTGTTCGTTTGTTTGTTTGTCATTGTTTTCTTCTCTTGTTTTTAAGAATTAGTGATTAGGACTATGAATTTTCCTTTTTTTTTAATTTTGTTTGTTGTTATTGTTATTGATACTTTTTTATTGTTATTGTTATTGATGACTATGAGAAAACTAGGTTTTGATAGCTGGTAAGTATTTATTTTGTTAAACAATATTTAGTGTATTTGCTCAACTCTTGATGGAGTTCCTATCGGGCACAACCTATGTTTTTAAAAGTGTCTCAGCCATGATGACTTACATGATCCCTTTATCTGTCTGTCTCTGTAGCTCCTCTGTGTTCTTATATGGCATTTATCCTCAAATACAGTGTGTGCATCCTAAATAACAGCCAAAACAATAACACATCAATGGTTCAATTTTCTTTTTATTCTAAGTAGCGATTGTGCTTTGCCCCTCTTGAGGGAAAATTCTCGTTTCAGATCCATCCACCCAGTTTGCAACTGTTGTGGCAGGTGTACTATCAGTAGCATTTTGGTGTATACTTTTTCATTATTTGTTTCTATTTGAAATTCTATTGTGATGTTTTTAGTGAAAGCAGGTAGAAAAATAAAATATTTATTTCAATTTCAATAAATTTCAGTTAGTCTCCTTATATCAAGATGGATAAAAATCTGTTTAATTTGCATAATAAATAAATAGTAATTCATACATACAGAACTGGAGAAGAAAATGGAAAAAAAATAAATAAAAAATTATGAAGAAAGCATTTAATCCACAATTTATTTAAACCAGAGTACAGATGGTTATAATTAAGTAGTTGTTCTAAGCTTGAGCAATCACTTCTAGCTTGCAGAACATGAAACCAGTATTTTTTAACACTCTCTTGGTTAGAAGATTTATGATAACCTGGCCATACAGGACACACTGTTATGGACATAACTGGTGACTTTTGCCTGAGTTATATAACTCATACATTTCATTTTTTGTAACAAGGTGACGCTGAATGTATGTTTTTTTGTACACTTCCTGCTGATAACCTGATATCTCTTCCATTCTCCTCATTGGTAATTTAGAAGATATTCTGAAGCAGTCAGAGATGTCAGCCTGTATTTTCAAAGTGCTTAATATTTATAGGACAGACAAAGAATTTAGACCTCTGACTACTACTACTACTACTACTACTACTACTACTAATAGTAATAAACAAAAACAAACCAATTAACAGTTTTATTCCTTACCCATGAAAAAATCTGGTGGCTAATGATACTTTTTGTTGTCGTTGTTTTGGTTAGTTTGTTTGTTTTCAGCAAAAAGAGGCCCCAAAGGTTTTTTATACCAGTTTAAGAATGTTTTAATTTATTTATTATAACAGAGCAATACATATATTACAAACATGTAATCACCACCCCTTCTCAGAAAACACTAGTTCTGCCCCAAACAGCCCTACAATTACAGGCATACATGCAGCATTTTATGAAAGGTCCAAGAGGTTAGAGATCTAAATACTGCACAAATTCATTAACCCGGAGATTATCAGACATTTCCTGAGTCAAAGTCAAACTAGAGTCGAAGGCGGAAGGAGATAAAACCAGGCATGCCAGTGATGAGCTAAGGGATGGTGCACTAGAATCAGAGGGACTGTGTACCAGGTGAGGTCCTTCAGTCAGCTCCATAAGGTGTGTGTAGGGAGGCGCATTTGAAGTGTTTCTACACAAACGCACTCAGTATGAGGAATAAAATGGAAGAGCTAGAAGTCTTGGCCCAGTCCCACAACTATGACATCATTGGCATAAGTGAAACCTGGCGGGATGAGTCCTGTGGCTGGTGTGTTACAATATGGACAGTTACGGGCTCTTCAGGAGGAACAGGCAGTGTAGGTAAGGTGGCGGGGTGGCGATGTATGTGACGCAAGGGCTGGACTGTGTGGAACTTTATGTTTTCAGTGGCAAAGTTGAGAGCCTCTGCATAAGGATTAAGGTATGAACAAATAAAGGGGATGTTGCTGTGGGAGTCTATTACAGACCACCTGCCCAGGATGACAACATCGATGAATTAATCTTTGCAGAATTAAGAGATGCCTCGAGATCAACTCCCCTTGTCCTTATGGGGGATTTCAACTTACCAGATGTCAACTGGGATCACCACACAGCTAACACAAGCAAGTCCAGGAGGTTCATAAAGCACCTAAATAATAAATTCTTGGTGCAGGTGCTAAGGGAGCCAACTAAGAAAGGTGCCCCCTAGATCTGTTGCTGGAGAACAGAGCCATAGTGACATCTTGGTCGTAGTGACCACGAAGTGGTTGAGTTTAGAATTTATGGTGACAGAAGGAAAATTTCCACCAAAACCTCAGCCCTGGATATGGGGAAAGCAGACGACAGGAACTAGTCAGCAAGGTTCCTTGGGAAACTGCTTTTGAAGGCACAGGCTTCCATCAGTGCCGGTCAATCTTTAAGCACTATCTCCTAAAAGCACAGGATCAGGCAATTCCAAAACATCAGAAGACAAGCAGGTGGGGCAGAAGGCCAGCCTGGCTGATCAGGGATCTTCTACTCGAGCTTAGGTGAAAAAAGAAAGTATACAGCTGCTGGAAGGAAGGTCAGGTGACATGGAACGAATACAGGGATGTTGTTTATGTTTGTAGGGAGAAAATTCGTGTGACCAAAGCCCAACTAGAGTTGAAGTTTGCCAGGTCTGTGGGAGATAATAAAAAGGGTTTTTTTAGATATGTGAACAGGATAAGTAGAAACAAAGAAAACATAGGTCTGCTACTTGATGGGGAAGGTCTCCTCACATACAATGACATAAGCAAAGAAGAGATGTTTAATGTTTTCTTCACCTATGTCTTCAGCACTGATGATAGGCTTTGATACCCAGGGTGCCCTAAACTGGAAGACCATGACGGTGAGATTGACAGACTCCCAACTGACCCTGAATGTGTGCGGGATTTGCTGCTCCACCTGGATCCATACAAGTCCATGGGTCCAGATGGGATTTATCCCAGTGTGCTTAAAAAGCTGGCCAACATCATCGTAGGACCTCTCTGAATCATTTTTCAACAATCCTAGGAATCTGAAGAGGTCCCAGTAGACTGGAAGCTGGCAAATGTGCCAATTTTCAAGAAGGATAAGAAAGAAAACCCTAGTAATTACAGGCCTGTCAGTCTCATGTCAGTGCCTGGTAAAATTATGGAGAAGATGGTCCTTGAAGTTATTGAAGTGCACCTGGGAAACAATGCAGTCATTGGTCCCAGCCAACGTGGGCTCATGAGGGGTAGGTCCTGCCTAACAAGTTTGATTTTTTTTTCTTTTTCTTATCCTTTTTTTTTTTTTTTTTATCATTACTGATGATAATGAACTATGTCCTTTGAAGATTTTTTTTTTTCTCATTTCTTTATTTTCTCATGTTTTGATTTTTTTTTTCCTGAGATTGTCTATATTGTGCCTGCAGTAGTTCTGTGCAATGGCAGAAAAAAATGCTAAAATAAAAACATATAAATAAATAATTCAATGCCTACCAATAGTCACATCATCCCATGAATGGTAACTGGTTTTACAGTAGTACCCACATACCTGCACACATTAAGACACATTATTCTTGGGCAAGTTGAAGTGGGCTTAGGCCGACAGCTCTGTGAAACTTTCATTCCTTATTGTGTGTCAACAGGTCAAATACCTCCAAGCATGAATTAACCCTAATGGTGGGCACTTTTTTTTTTTCTTAAATGAAGATCTGTTCTTTCTCATGTTTCCCACAAATCCTGTTCCACTTTATTTCAGTCTGAAGTTGTACATTTTTTATTTGTTTTCCACTCTATAGTTTGACTAGACGTCTGAGGAGGATTAGAAAAGATGGAGGGCAACATTAACCTGTTCAGGAAATCATCTATAGTTTGTTATTTGGGAGTCCTGAAGCATGCATTCTAGAAGCATAAATACTACTTTGTTTTATTACAATTGTGTGTGTGTGACAGAGGGACAGGTGTATTTTCTGACATCTTTAGATTTTAAGTGAGCAAGTTTATCATTAGCTTCTCTCAGTCTGTTCTGAGACAGCTCTCTTACCAGCTACAGCTAGAAGACAAATTGTGAAGACTACAATACAATTTGATTTTTTCAGTTTAAAATAGAAAACAGTAAGTAACAAAGCTTAGTTTTCTTTGTAAGGAAAAAGTAATGCAAGTAAAAAAATAATAAAATACTATCAATAAAATATCAAATTCCAAGTATTCTCTGGTCAAATCTTTATTTGCTAAGGCTGTATGCTAGTGAAAACTACTTATAAAAATGAAAAGAATTCATGGAAAAGAAATAGACTGAGTTAAGATCTGGTTCATATCTTTTTAATGCTGTAGCTATTCCACTACACTAGCAACTGCTTATAAGCAGACATATATATGGGGAGAAGGATGGGTGCTTACCATTACAGGTAGAAGAGGAAGAAGCATGGATAGAATGAAGACTTCCTGGAATACTGCCAGAGTGATGCTGTGTATAATAACTCTATGTTAGTGCAGCTGTTTTTGTCAGCAGAACACAGATATGACATGTGTCTCTGCAGCTTCTTTAATGGAACATTGAAACTTTTCAGTTGAAAATTTTCAGTTATCTTTACATAAGTTATGTCCTGAGGCTTTTTTTTTTTTTTTTTTTTTGGAGTATACAAAAAGTTCTTTAAAATGAAGAAGAAAAATAGAGGAATGAAGTGGATTATTTAGTTAGCTATGTATGTCCAGATTTTTTCCTATTCAAGAAAGAAAGAATGAGAAAGAGAGAAAGAGGTGTGTATGCTGGGGGGGAGACAGGCAGGAAGGCACGAACACAGGAAGGCAGAAATGAAAAGATAGATGAGAAAAATTAAAAAGAAGGAAGGAAGGAAGGAAGGAAGGAAGGAAGGAAGGAAGGAAGGAAGGAAGGAAGGAAGGAAGGAAGGAAGGAAGGAAGGAAGGAAGGAAGGAAGGAAGGAAGGATTTTATTAGAAGAAAAAAAAAAAGAAATAACTGGTAATTGCCCTTCTTTCACAGAGATGATCTAAGAGCTCAAGCACAAAATAATATTCTTCTCATATCAGAAGAAAAAACATCACTACATTCTCATCTGATACAGTGTTAAAACTCTTAAATGTTCAATTAAGGAATACAGTTGTATGTGTTACCACATATAGTGTTCCAGGGACTAAATTTTCTTTTTTCTTTTATTTTATTTTTCCTGCACTGTCATATACAGCTTTAACTACATGACGTGTAGTCTTCGCATGACTTTGCACTGTAGTGAATATATTTATGAATTTACTCCTTTACTCCTTTTTGTTGCATATCACCCTCCACCTCCAAATTTTCATTCTTGTAAAATTTCATCATTGGTATTTGCAGGCATGTTTATCACAACAGCAAATATATTTATTAAAAAAAAAATCCATTTATTATTCCTCAGAATTAACCATGTTGTCCATGTAACCTTTTTTATTGTTGCTATTGTACATTTGCATTTTGAATTCCAACTCAATGCCAGAAAAATTGAATTTTCTAGATTCTAGAGAAGAATAACGTTGTGCAGTTAAAATATTATAACCTGCTGCCTAAACCAAAATCCTGAATTCATTGGCAATATGCTTTGTTTTTCAGAACATTGCATAGGTAGTATCAGAAGAGCAGATTTCTGTGCCTTTTAAAATATACATAGACAAAAACATCAGATCAATAAGATTTTATTTTTTTTTGTCCGTCATCAAATCTGCATTCCTTGCCTTGAAATTACACTTTCCTACATATAATATACGTATCTAGAAAGAGTAGCCAATTTAAGTAATTTTGTCTTTTTCTTTCAATGTACAAGGTCATTAATTGCTATTGGGACCTTCATAAACCCTAGTCTGCTGATGGGGTGAGAACTCTATTGTTAAATGTATTATGGCAGGGCTGTCTTCGGAGATTGCCTGCTTGATTGCTTTGTAAAGGCCCAATGGCACACAGCAATTAAAATCCATAGACCTTTATAACCCTACTGATGTTTTATGGGCCTTTTTGTGTCCTTCAGTGTGGTTTACCATTTGTGTGTCTCCCAGTGGATCTTTTCAGAACTCAAAGTGGGATTTTTTATTTATTTATTTATTTATTTTTTCCGGAGTGATAAAGCTAGTTATACATCATGTGAGAGGTTAATGACTATTTTCAAAAAGAGCATATGTTTAATGTCACAGGGTGAAAGTTACAGGAACGAACAATTAAATAAAATCATGTGCCATTTTCTTACTCTCACAGTGTTCAGATTACACTACTGCTTTATGTACAATTCATAGATTTGATAAAGCCACTGGATGATTTAAGACAATTCAATTCACTTCAAAACACAAGTTTAACTTTTTACACAGAGACATTTTTACAGAGACAGTTTATGAATGAGAAAATGCCAGTTCTAGAGCACATTACCTGCTAGCATTCAAATGTCCCTTCAGTGTGGCACTGAGTGAACTTCACTTAATGTAGTAGGTGAATCCAATAAAGAGAAGTAGATGCCTAAAGACATTACTTTCTGAGAAGTTACATATTTTCATATTGCCCCCACTGAAATATTTTCCCTTGGTTGCTATAAGAAAAGGACTAATCATAGAATCATAGAATTGTTTGGGTAGGAAGAGACCTTAATGATCATTGAATTCCAACACCCCTGCCATTGGAAGGGACACCTTCCACTAGACCAGCTTGCTCAAAGCTCCATCCAACCTCTCCTTAAACACTTCCAGGAATGGGGTATCCACAGCTTCACTGTTCCAGTGTCTCACCACCCTTTGAGTAGAGAATTTATTACTTACTTATATGTAATCTAAATCTACCCTTTTTAGTTTAAAATCATTCCCCCATCACTACACTCTCTAATAAAATGTCCCTCCTCAGCTTTCCTGTAGGCCCCCTTTAGGTATTGAAAGGTCATAACATTTTCCCATAGACCTCTTCTCCAGGCTGAATAACCCCAACTCTCTTAGCCTGTCTTCATAGAAAAGGTTCCCTTGTGGGCCTCCTCAGGACTCATTCTGATACGTTCACATCCTTCTCATGCTTGAGGACCCCAGGGTTGAACACAGTAGGTGTGAGAGCAGAGTAGGAACAAAGAATCATCTCTCTTGATCTGCTGGCCATGCTTTTTTTGATGCAGCCAAGGATACAGTTGGCTTTCTGGGTTTCAAGCACACAAAACAAATAACAGACTACCACAGACAATAACAGAGAGGCAACAATCTTTACTACTACTGATCTTCACACACACACAAACAAAATTAATTAATTAATTAAATAAATAAAGCAGAAGCTATTTTTGTGATTTCTCATTAGATATTTGGATTTTTTTCTGTAAGAGAAGTTATTTGTAAAATTAAGTGTGGAATAGACATTAACCAAGATAGTATCTTGTGATTTAATGGAAGGGAAATAATTTTGAAATTAATTTCTGTATGTAGCTGAATAGTTGCTTTTAGAGAACTGAGTTATTCAATGATATTTTAATTCTAAAAAATTGCACATAGAAAAAGATTGATTAAAAAAAAAAAAAAAAAAAAAAAAAGGAGGGATGGAACAGGAAACAAATCAGCCATGATTTAAGAGGTATCTTGAGAACACAGTATTCACAGCTGCTATGAACTACCAAAGACAAACAGATTTTAGGGTCTAGAAAATGAGAAAAGTCTATTAATATGTTTCTACCATCAGAAATGACTTTTTTAAAATAAGGTTCCTGTGATTTGTTGATTTCCCACTCACTTTTACAATTTGCAAATCTAAATGTATTTTTTGTTTTTGTAGTCAATGCTGGTCAGTCTACCTAATATGGACCCTTATGAGTATCTTTATTCTGCATTTTTGTCACTGGGAGAGCTTTTGGCTAAAGAGGACCTTCAGCAATTCTTATGGCAAAAGCTATCATAATTAAAAAATGTTGGGCTTTAAAGAAACAGAATCCAAAACTGGCATGTAAAGTCTCTGTCATTACAAGTGGCAGACAAGATACTGATTGCCAGTGGCTAGGGAATGCCTATAAATTGTTGACAAGGAAGGTTCCTTTTACTTGTAAACTAAATTTATTTCATACAGGAGTCAGGAGGGAACAATGAATAAGGAATTTCACTATTCCATAGTAACATAGCCACTTTGTGACTTGATCATCTTAGCTGAAGGTCCTCAGATAACTCAGCAGTTAGTCATTTGGACACAGTTTATCTAAATAAGTTTTTAATCTTCTCATGTCATGACCCACAGCATGAAGTCAAGTATTGTAGTCTCCTTGGCTTTTTAGCTGCAATCAGTCAGTGTTGTTTGATTATTAAGGATGCCAACTTCCATAGGATACATTTTGAGATCATGGATACAGCACAGAACTGCAGTATGTTTTCTACTCCTCCATGAAATATTTCTTTGCAGGATTCAGTTACTGCTGTTTGTTCTACTTATAATAATAAAGACCATATCTGGAAAGAAAATCTGTTGATCCTCAAAATAGAGTCAGTTCTGCCCCTATGATTTTTCATTATTTAGACTTTATTTCTGTGGTTTGAGACAGAGATTGGTCCAGGTTTTGATAAGTAAGATTAAGGAGGCAATCCAAAAAACATTTCATCATAGAAAAAATCACAATATGTGTCTGAAAGGGTTGAGGTTTATTACGAAGACAATTATGAATTAGTTATTATGAAGACAACTGGATCTGAATCTGATTTCTCGGAAAATAAATCAGTTCTGGCAAGAAGATGGATTTTGGTCTCTACTTTTTTTCTCATCCCCCTTTCCTTTTTATAGCATGTTGTTGCAACTCTTTCTTCCACTGTTTTTTTAGAGAAAGGTAGGAAAGAAAAAAAATGCAAAACTTTATTTCCACAGTGATAAGGAATTTAAGACAAGCAGGAAATGATGTTATATTTTAATAAAACATAAAACAAACAAACAAAAATAAACAAAAAACCACCAACTGTTGTTATAAAATACTGTAAGTGCTTTACAGACATCTTGATATTTCTTTCCTGCTTGTTGATTTTCTTGAGTGCTTCATGTTTTACTCTTCAAAACATTTTTTTTTAATACATATCCAGCTCTTCATATAGTGTACACTGCATAGAAAAATTGAAAGCTGCAACACTGTAATGATTTATTATAGGTGAGAATATGATCCCCCAAAATGCAGTCAATCATTTCTCTATTCAAAAGACAAAAAGACAAAAAAAAAAAAAAAAGACAAAAGAAAAAAAAAAAGTAATATCAAAAATATTATTTAATTTTTCAGGTTTAAGTATGTTTTCACTCACAATGCATATATAAAGCAAAATATTGTAATTTGCCACACATGCCTTCACACATAATGTATGGAATCATGTATTCCTCCCTCACTATTGCTAAGAAGAAGGGTTGTGTATTATGTGTTCTAGCAAATATCACTTATGTCAGACTAAAGAACAGGAATGAGTTAATAAATTATTGCACTAGGTATCTCAGAGTTACATGAATCTAGAGAACATTTGTGAAAACAAACTCTATTGTTAATTTTGTTACACTCTATTGTTGTGTTTTGTTACAAGCTATTAACAGTTCTTAAAAGTGTGCCTTGGTCCTCAATATAACATAGAGGCTCTTGTATACAGTGTAAACATACTTGGAACACTAAACATACTTGGAAACATACTTAGAACACTAAAATATACATAGTGCCTTATTATGGAACTACCAGAATTCCAGTAGAAGTAAATAACTTTTCTTCCAATAAGAAAATAACTCATTAACTATAAATATACAATAACATGCCATACTGGTACTGATGTAACTATAAAATTACAATAATATATGATACATATATATGATGATGAATATATGTTTACAATAACATATGACAGTAATGATCCCATAATGATCAAACAATACTCCCCTCAAAGTCATCTTCTTAGATAGATCAAGGAATTGAACCTTTTAAGTAGAACATTTCCTGATGACTTCAGTACTTTGAAAATTGTTTTTGGCGTGGTGCAATGCCTGCAGGTACATGAGTGATTTTCATTGGATTCAGGAACTTGTAGCCTGAACTTCAGACCTTGCTACAGTGGTCAAAAGGTTTAATTGGTCTTCTTCCTTTGGATTTTTGAAGCACTGGAGAATTGAAAAATTCAGGCTAAATTAAACACCAGTTTGTATTACTAGTGGTAAAGATAATCACTCTAGAATGATACAGAAGGCAAAAAGTCATTAAAGTCATTCTGAAAAGAAAAAAAAAAAAAAAAAAAAAAGGTGAAGATACTCTGTTTGCCTCTGGGATTCAAGCCATGAACACAGACACTGAAAATCAGGAGATAATATGAAACATTTTTTTTACTGTAGTTTCTTCATATTACCTCCAATGTCCAGGATCATTTGAAACAGGAAAAATAAGTTCTATGAAGGAGATGCTGTTGAATCAAATGAATTATATTTCTCTACTGGAAATTATCTGAGATATTTGCAGCAGGAATAAAAAGCCAAGATTACTTTATATATTATTTTATAATTACATTATAAGCAGGTTTAAGTGGTCCTGCCTAACTGGAAACACGAAGAGTTTTGGAGACAACAGAGGTCTAATAAAGGCAGAATTTTTTTGTTCTATTGGTAAAGATAGTGGTGAAGATGCATCTTAAAAAAAAAAAAAGGCATACGTTCACAAAATAACATCTCTCAAAGAAACATGACAGGTGAAGCTTGTGAGCTTTACTTTCTGCTCATTAAAAGAAAGCAAAAATGACGGAACTGTTGAAGAAAAGCTACTGAAGTACTTGTGCAGAAGTTTCTTCCTGTAATGAGATAAACCTGGCTGGTCCAGTTTTAAGTAAAATGGCTACATTAAAAGCTAAATTGAGGCTTTCTGACATGGATGATCAGTGCTTGCAAGCCAAAGTCTTGAAATTAGTTGACATTTCATATGGCAATCAAAATGGATTCAGTGAAGCGACTGAGCTGTCCATTGAGGTCCTCTCCACCATGACATTCATTCAGGAGAAGTAACTCATCAGATACATTTTGATGAAATCAGTTAAGACACTGTGAGAAAATGAATCTATCTGAAAGATCTGAAGGTTGGTATTGCTGAAAGATTCTGAAGGTGGTGGAGACTGGACACAAAAGAAACTATTTTTGGTATTTGAAATCTAAGAAAGGATAATTTTCTGATCTAATAAAAAAATGATAATTTTTGTTGCAATTTTATGTGAGGCAGATACAGAAAAATGTCTTTATATAAAATGTCTAATCTAGCTGCAAGAAACATGAAGCAAGAGTGGAAATTATTGCAATTATTTCAAAGTACATTTTTTTAGGTTTTGATTTGTTTAATTAAGCTATGCAAAGGAATATTAATCAAGGCAATATTTATGTTAAATCTATATTCACTTCAAATTGAAGTGTTTACACTGCCTGACAAGTAATCAGGTTTGTCTCCTGTATATATATTTGTTCATTGTAATCAGATATGTAAGAACTGAAACAAACATGAACCGGAAAAATAAGGATTTAGTTTCTTACTTTTTTCGGTGTTGATGGTCCTCAATAAGTGTAAAACGTAGTATTCATGATAGTTTGAAACAAGCTCCATTGCATTTACATTTGTTACACATTGCACGGCGCTATTGTTTACGTAAATGATCACATGTTGCACGTTGTCAGCAAGCATAATGTGTTTCACAACAAAGTAGTTTTAATTTTTTGTTTCAGTTTTAACTTAATTAGAGGGACTTTTAAAATTAAGTGACATTTTTAGATAGCATAAAATACTGTTTTTAGACTTACAGTTTTTCTTTCAAATGACCTAAAAACGTGATTAAATTTCAGGTAGTATTTTTAGAAGCACTCAAACATAAACAAACAAACAAACAAACAAAAAATACTCAAATATACTTCAATTTTTCTTGAAAGACTTATTTGAAAATTTAGTTGCCCATGAAAGTTTTTCATATTACTTATTCTAAACCATAAAATACATAGGTAAGGGAAGTATACTTAAACAATTTTGATATTTAGCTTTTCCATTTCCAAACTGTTGTAATAATGTTAACTGTCTCTTATGTGTTCATATACAATGAAAAATATATTTTTCTTATATCATTTTTCACTTTTTTCCTTTTTAATTCTGCTTTCCCTGAACCATTGAAGAGATATTGCGTAACTTCATTTGAATCACAGTGTGTATATTAGAGAATCAATATGTCACAATGTTTGGCTCTCTCTTTTGCCATGAAACATCTGTTGGACTTACAAAAGACCATCTCTCAGAATGTTTGCCACTGGAAGGTCCCCACCATGGCTGAACAGAGCTAAACAGCAGAGGGCTTCACAGCATGGTGCTTTTCCACAGTAGGAAAAACTTAGCCTGTGCTATACTTTCAGATCTCATCTTTTGCAATACATACACCATATTATAAATGGAAAGATTCTTGTTAAAAAATAATTGTTTAATTAAAATAAAATTCAACCAAACCCTTTTGGTCCTGAATTTGTGACCTTTGCCAGCCTAAATAAATAAATAAGTAAATAAAAGTAAAAAAATGTAATTTACACTGCTGCTTTGAGAGATAGCTGTGCCGGTAAGGCTGCTCTTTGGATTTACAATGGTTTTAGTTGCATGAAAGAATGATGGAAAAAATTTAATTCATCACGGATGCTCACCCACAGATAATAAAGTCCAATAGGCATTTAATTAGAAGATCTGAAAAACAACTTCAACTAATTCTTTCCTCTTTTTCTTCCATCATAAACTCATTCATCCGTCAAATTCAGAGAATTGTAAAACAAAGTCAGAGCATGTTACCATCATGCAGTCACGAATATGTAGAATGATCTATACCTAAAACCAAATCTTTAACATTGCTAAATACTTTGAGGTTTCTCTACAATACTGTAGACTGAGAACAGAAACTTAGTATCAATATTTCTTGTCAAAATTCTCTTCCTGTTGAGCCTAAATAACCACCAGAGACAGAACAAATTGTAATAAGTCTGCCTATCCAGAAATAGAAGTAAGAAATGTCTCAGACTAGTCTCAAGTCAACAGCAAAAATAGTAAAATAATAATCATAATAAAACTTAAAATACCTGCCACCATTTATTCAAGAGTTACACAATTCACTGCCAGGAACAAAGTAAAAATGTTCATTATAAAATGAAATGGTGACTGAGGGATACTTCTATTTAATAGAGTACTTTGAGAGCAATTCAAGTTTGGAGTCTAGTGGACTGTATTTGGAGAATCTGTGTGCTTCAACCATGAACTCAAAGAGTAAATATACCTTTTTTTTTTTTTTCCACATTAACAGAGGTATGTTCAAAGTTTTATTGTAAATTACAATAAAACACTATTACATATAAACCCAGCTACATTGTAGGCTTCATTGTTGGGGTGAGTTTTCAGTAAGTTTAAGTTGTTTACTACTGATGACACTGTCAGCTTCAGGCACACAGTGAATAATATTATTAACAAAAAAGTTAAGGTCCTGTCATCCAAGTGCAGAGAGACAGCTGGATAGCCTTCAAGAACCATACAGTGTTCTTGGATTTATATATGCAGAAGATCTTACATGTTTTGTATGTACACAGACAGCACACACTGTATGTATCTGTGTGCTTGCTTCAGCTTTACAACATAGACAGCAAACCTTAAAGAAAGGACAAGACAAAAGCCTGGAAACAATAACAGGGAAATTTTTAGAGAAGGAAAAAATACCTTATTTTATCTTTTATGAGATAAAGTGTATGTCTATGAAATACAAGCTTTTATCAGCACAATATGTACAGCAATTTTTACAGAAACAGCTGTGATTTGAAAAGTTACCACTTTCTGATACAAGACATTGTTGTCTGTGCTTCTGCTGATGGGGGTCAAACTGATGAGTACTCTTTATCCACAAGCCAAACTGTATAGCATAAACAGCTGCTGAACACTGCCTAAAATGAAATAACTGATTTCCTTTAATCAAAAAATAGAGAACATTTACATGATCATCCTGGCTTTTTTTGAGAGGACAGGCACAAACAGACAGAGGGACACAACAAACATTAACAGTGTAATTGCATTGGCATGAATTTTGATTAGCACTTTGTCACTTTCATTAAGCTAAGATTGTATAAATACAGTCTTCTGGACCTCAGGACCATGACATGTAGGACAACAGAAAACCTACTGACATTACAGGTGGATTAAGATAGAATTTCTGAATAAGACAGTCTTAGAAAAATAACAAAAGGTACAATTTCAAGACATGAGGATGATCATAGGACCACAAGAAACAGAGTAGTTTTGACAAGATTTAATTTGGATACCATAGGGTTTTGAGTATGTTTTATGATGTAACACTAATTGTATGTGTGCGAACCAAACCTTATCAGTGTCCTTAATTCACAATTGTCTCCCAGTCATTTGTAGAGCCTTACTGGAATTGGGGATGATTTCTTTTCTTTCAGCAAAGCATGTTATTAATATTAGCTGAAGAGTAACCAAATGTCTCTTGTTCTTACCTGAAAACAAGCAAACAGAAATAAAAAAAAAAAAATAATAAATAAAAAAAAGGACTGTCCCCAAATATGTGAAAATCAACAGAAATTAAAAGTATTTTAAAAATTATAAGTGAATGAACATAAAGGCTTTAAACAAAACACCAGCAGTAGATCATATTAACAAACTATTCCTTACTACAAATACAATGATAATAGTGAGTAGTTAAAAATGAATGACTTAGGAGTTAAACAATTTCCAATAAGTATTTAGGCAAGTAGAATACCACCTATACTACGTAAATGTTTTTATCTGTTTCTACTCAGGACTTGTTAAAAACAAGTTTTGTGTCTTTTCATAAATTTTGACTGACTGTCCAGCTGGACACATGGAACTCATCTAAATTTATCTCTATCCTGTAAGATATCCCTTAAGATGTTCTTTGTACTCTCTTAAATTGTAAGGTAAATTTGACGGCAGCCTTCTCCATAGTTTTTGTCTTTTTTCCTTTGCTTTCTTAATTTGTAGTTAACTGATGTCCACTGCTCTGAAAAGTCATAAGGAAAGCTGCAAAAAGTTGCCCACTGAGAAAGTTTTCTTTGAGAAAACTTATCTTTTACGCTTAAGCCATTCTTACCCAACGAATATTTCTTCATAACTGTCCTGACTTGAACTCTGAATTTAATATTTAATAGTGAATCTTGAGGTCTTATTTTTTTTTGTGGTGCACTTTATATTCCCATTTACAATTTCTTAGCAGTAATGTCACACGTTTCTTTTTAATTTTACCTTTCATTTACCTTGATTATTATTGCTGAAACATAAATGCAAGAAAAAAAAATAATGTTTGAAGAGTCAACAAAAGAAGGAGAACAAAGTTAAATTATGAAGCTTCAGGCATAGCTATGATTTTTGATTTTTGTTGTTGTTGTTTGATTTGTTGTTGTTGTTATTCTTGTTCTAGTTCTTGTTGCTCTAAGGAATGGAGTTAGGCCCAAGGAAAACAAATTCTCCCAACTTTTCATTTTCTTTTGTCTGTTGTAGTTTAAACAACATGTATGCTATAGTGCAAAATTCTATATTTCCATGCAACAGCTATGAGAATTTTTCATAAAATAATTAAAAAAAAATGTTTTGCTAGAATGAAGGGGATTAATTGTGAAACTGTGTGATTTTCATTTTGTAGAAATTAAAGAAACAAACAAAAAACTCATTAGACATTATGGACTTCTTTTCTTTTTCCAGCTTTCAGCTATATCCCAGCAGGAAATTTACAGCACTGTCAAGAATCTTCAGTGATGAAGGATTCTCCTTTGTGAGGCAGACATTTTGTAAGTGTCTGCCTGTAAGACTATATAGACCTTATACCTAGGTCTGTCAGCAGCCCTTGTACAGCTAGATCTTAGGGATCTAAGATCTACAGGAGGGACAAGTAACATTTCTAGAATATTTGGTCCTGTGAAAAGTTTTCAAGAAATGATCTGTTACTCTGTATTTTGTACTTTCTAGAACAAAATTTAAGCCTAAATATCAGGATGTAAATCCCTTGACTTGGCACATGAAGAATTATTGGTGGGAAACGTAGATTATTAATTCTGTATCAAATGAATAGTTTTAGTAGTTTTGAAAAAGAAAGTAACATCTTGTGGGCCACAAAATTTAGGACTCATTTCCTTTGTACCATTCAAACAGGCTTTCTTAGTTTGGCTGATTTCCATCTCAATCATCCTCCTAGTAGTCAGGAAACAATTTCAGTGACCATTTTATAGTTAAGGACTCATATGGTGTTTTTATCTGACAGGTTCCACTTTACAGGTATATTTTCCGTTGCTAGCAAGAAACAATAATTTTTGTGAGGATAAACACTGAGTTGTAATTCTTAAACGCACTATCTCTCTCTCTCTCTCTTTTTTTTTTTTTTCTTTTTTTTTTTTTTTTTCCCACATTAACATTTCTAGCTATAGTTAAATGTTTGCAAAATAGGACGTGCAACTACTCCTTACAATACAAGAAGGCAACACAACCAGAATCTATTCTGCATCATGTCATCCTTCACTAATGGAGTTACAGTTATGAGATATGTATGACCAGAAAATATTATTAGCATTAGATATTATCATATCCATGCCTAGCATTAACAATAATAATTACTCAAGGCTAAAGAATAAATCCTGGACATAGTTGGAAATACATCTGAGCTTCCTTTCTCCAGGGGATCTTTACCATTAATTAAATTCCTGTTGGGAATTCCTGTTTATTCTTCTCTTACTTACTTAAGTTACTTGCTGCTTAATCATTTACTTACTACCTAGAAGGAGAAGTATCAAGGAGAGACTGGGTTATGCCAAAGTTGTGGTGGCTGCTATTAGTTCCATCCCAGTTGGTACATGTGTGCTGTTGCCTCTGTGCCATCCACTCCCTCTGACTTTGCAATGTCATAGTTTTAAACAGCTGATACTTCTGGCCCTGCACAGACCTCTACACAAGCACTGGGGGCTCCCTGAATTACCAGTCCCTTCCAAGCAAAAGGAACAGATTAGGGTTTTGTTTGTTTGGTTGGTTGGTTTTGTTTTGTTTTGTTTTCACTACCTCTAAAGAGCTTATAGACCTCTTTTTTTTTTTTTTTTTTTTTTTCTAGAATTTTAAAATTTTAATCAGAAATGCCTCATTTAGATAGGAACTTTTTTTTTTTTTTTTTTTTTTTTCCTAACAAAGGCGTGAATTTCTTGCTCCATCATCTTTCTGTTCAAACTGCTTGTCCACTTACTGATTCGTACTGCAAAAAATTTTACAAACAAAAATCAACAACATCCTTCTCTTAGAGAACTTGAGGGGAATTTTCAAAGAAACAGAATATACATTGGCAACCAACTTTCATTTCATTGACTGAAAATATAATTATTTTATACCTCTCATTTTGAATGTGACAATCCTGTCTGGCAATACAACCAGCATCAAAGAATTCCCTGAGAATATATATTCTCAGACCTTAAATCATTGATATAGTTTTTACTCCCCTAAACATTAGTTCTTACATTGTGACTATAGATGTGAGGTAAGGGAGGAAAGGATTAGTTCTATCTGCTACTCCCAGGGCCTGGAAGCCCTGACAATTTTCTGAATAAATAAATTAAAAAAGGGAGGAAGAAGGGAGAGAGTAGGAAAAGACAAGGATAAATAGAAAAAAGTTCTCATGTTAGTGGTTTTCTTAGAATGTAAAAATTAAAAATGAAGGAAATTAATTTTTATGAATTGCTTTTCATAATTCAGCTTCTTAAATCTTATAGACTGTTTATTACACCAAGGACTGCAGTTACTTTCTATGGAGAGCTGAACCACTGAATGCTGTTACGGACCAAGTACTGATTAATACCTTGTTTTCTGGAGTAAGGCTGTTGTGAAATACACTTAGGGTACCATTTCAGAAATCATGACTGATTTTTTTCCCTCACCAACTGTGACATCACATTCTTTTATCCTGAGTAGAAGAGATCAATCCCAGTGACTCATGCATTTATTCTAGGGTATTTATAGCTTTTTTTATACAAAATATTCATCTTCATTTTGGCATCAAAATTCATGAGAATGAAATGTGTTTAGAAAAGCTAAAAGTAATGATGATTAAACTATTACTGAAAACACAGTAAGTGAAGAGTGACCATCTCATTATCAAAGAGAATATCCATGCCTTTTAAAGAAGCAGCTTTAAAAAATCTGTGTAATTTATTTATGTTAGTAACTTAAAATATAAATAATTAAAACAAAAAAGCCTGTTAACAGAAATGATTTACACAAATATTCGTCAGGGTAGAGAAGAATCACTACAAAACAACAACAACAGCAGCAATAATAGTAATAGCAATAATAAGACAATTAATATACAGTGGAAGTGCTAACTGGATGCCAGGAAATCAACATATAAATGCATTTATATATTACTGTGTAGTACCTTGCAACTAAAGCATTTTTATAGTCATCAGCACAATAACAGGGCTGCCCAACAGAGCTTAAATAAGCACTGGCCAGCAATACAATTTTTCTGCTTACATCACTGAAGATGTTAAATTTGATTCAATGTCTGATAACAAAAATCTTGTCCATATGTGCACATAATATGTGATAGGTCACCATGACTTTGTCTGGAATGAGACAGAGAGGATTGAAAAACAGAACAGAAAACAAGGGGCAATGAAATGGCAAGAGGGTTGTTGAACAGGTGTACATTTGAGCTGTAAAATATGAAAGGGACAGCAGTAAGGTATGTGGTGTTTAATTCCTATCTATATCTGTGTTGTTGTTCACAAATTAGATGTTAAACAACCAATGCTGTTTCAAACCACTACAGTGGATTCTAATTGCAGAGTTCAATTTAAAGTGTATTTTAATAATATATAAAAAATTTTGCATATAAGCACTAGCAGTCAATAAACACCAATAAAGCAGCTTTTCTGTTGATGTTAAATTTCTCAGCTTGAGGAACTCCATCTTGCTAAGGACCAGTTCTGTGATCTCTGTTGTTGTTTCTGAAAGTTCCTGAAGAATCATTAAACGATGGGAGAAAGACACCCTCAGACATTAAAGTGAGAAACTCAAGGGCACACAGTGCCAGAACCCTGAGGGCACAAACAGTAAAAGGTACCAATGTCCCTTGGGGCTTCCCACCTCACCTTGCTCAATGGCCTTGGGCTCCATCTCAGTTCAGCCTTTGGCTGTCAGTCCCTGTCAAGCTCAGTCTCATGGCTTAGGACTCAGAAGCTTGCTCCCAATGAGGCAGGCAGAGTAGGGCCTCTCAGCCAGGGCAAATGAGGCATCCTACCTAACTATACACTGATTTGCATGCATCCTACATTTGTAGAATGATATATCTGTTCTCAAACAAAATTATGTTTTTGGTGGTGGTGTTTTTTTGTTTGTTTGTTTTTTCATAAATTAAAGCAAACGTACATCATTTTTGAATGTTGTGTTTGTTTTTTTTTCTTTTTTTCTTTTTTTTTTTGTTATAGTAATGATTCATTTTATCAGAGATGAACTTGATGATCTAAAATGCTCTGATGAAACATTCTCATCTGTGCTTATCAATATTATCAATATAACTTTTAAAAATGTACCATATATTTCTAAATGCACAGCAGCACTGCACTCTTTGTAGATAGTCAAAGAAGAGGTGTAACTAATCACAATTCTGCTATATTTATTCATGCCCAACAGACATTCCCAAAACTGGAAAGTCACATTAAAGTTTCTGCTGAAAGAGGATTTGTGAGAGAATCTATTGTTTCAAGTCTGTCTTGATTGTAGGCATTGCACACAGCAGAATTAGACATAAATCTTTTAAGGCCACTACATTTTCTGCTATGCTGTATTTTCAAATGTATAACCTGGGGGTTATCTCTGAAAAAAAATGAAATAAACTCAGTGTGTGTCTGTGCCCACGTCCTTTTGTGTAGATTAGAGCACAGGTAATGCAAAAAGAAGTCTACCTCAGGAGACCTCTCCTCCCAGATGTCTGCTGCCCACAACTTCATACCACATCTTCGTTCTGTCAGGTGCTTCTTACTTTGGTCTTCCACTCTCTGCTCCCTCTGCCATGGCACATCCTCTGTTTCTGATCTTTTCCTGGGACAATTGCTGATACTGTCAGGAAATATATACATATAGAAATATATATATGTATGTATTTATGTATACATATGTATGTGTATATATATGTATAAATATGGGTATATATATTATTATTTTTATTACTTTTTTTCAAAAAATGTTGCTACTATGAGGGGTTACAGTTAATCTAAGAAGTCTTGTGGATGTGATGAAACTCCCCAGTCCATAGCATCCATAGCAGATGGCTTCCACATTTTTTTTTTTTTCAAGTGTTCAGCATATTTCCAGTGAAGAGAAAAGTTATCTATACCTTCTACTTCAAAAGTGCCATCCTATTTTAGAAAAAAAAAAAATGTGATTAGGTTTATGTGGCAATGTTGGCTATGGTGAGACTGCCAGGGTTTCCTCTGTAAGAGAGGCAGAGGCATGTCTATGCTGGACAGAGACAATTCCAGCTGGCTCCATCTGGCTCTTTAATGACCCCACTACAGGGCATGGCTGAGCCCATCATTCAAGCTGGTGGTGTTGATGGGAAAATGTATTTTTAAAAAGGGTGAAAAAACAACAACAGAACAACAACAAACTTACTGTTTAGCAACGAGGAGTGAGGAGAAAAAGTGAAAGAAACAGCCCTGCAGACACCAAGGTCAGACAAAAAGGGTACAAAGAAGGTGCTGTAGACACTAGAGCAGATTCTGGTGATGCACACTGGCCCCTTGCAACCAATGGAGGACCCCATGCTGCAGCAGGTGTTTTGCCATGAAGGAAACTGCAGCCTGTGGTTGCAGTTTCCTTCTGAAGCAGGTTTTCTGGCAGGAACCAGGGGCCATGGGGACTGGACCACATACTGGAGCACTTCTTGAAGAACTGGACCTCATGGAAAGGACCCATGTTTGGAACTGAGGCCCCATGGAGGGACCTCACGTTGGAGCAGGGAACAAGTTTGAGGAACAAAGTGTCATTTGCCTATTCCAGTATTAACCCTTACAATTATGCAGCATGGAGTTATTTTTATTATTATTATTATTTTCCATATGGTGAGTGTGAGTGCCTGTAGCTACTAGCTTACTACTAGCTAGTAAAGCTATGAACATACATATAGGATATATGTTCAAAAGAAGAGTGACAACTTAGGCAAGGTTCTGAGTCAGCAAGAAGGTTATTCTGATTTAGGTATCTGCAAATAACTCCCAGCATCAATATTACTGCTGTGGTAAATCCACTCTCATACTCCAAACCAAGTGACAATAGTATACAGCAATGGGTCTTCTGGATTATTCTTATTGTTTGAGGTTGCCAGTCAAAACCACAGCTGGCTAAAAGATCTGATCTTGACCAGATCTTGAAAGAGTAGAGACAGTGTGTACTCTCTATTGCTGGACAGAGGTATAACGATCTTCCTTCCTGTCCCAGCTCCAACTGCAAAACTGGATAGTGAGGTTCAAACAGGATGTTACCACCCGGTGAAAGAAGTAACAGTATACAGTTATACTTTTATCTATTAAAAGATCTTTCACAATTATTTTTTCTTCATCCAAACACAAAATAGCAGGGAGGAAAAGTAGGCCCAAATCTGAGTCAAAATTTGTAAATTCTTCAATGTTTCTTTATTTTAAATCTTTTCAATTCAGTTTTTGTGCAAATCAATCAGGATGAAAAAAAGAAAAAGTGTTGTTGTTGTTGTTTTTGTTCTCTCTAGAGATGTAATGTGAGCAGGTATATTCTGGAATCCTCATACAATACTCATTATCAAAGTATCTGGGTGCTTCTCAAGTCATCATGTATACAGCCCTTATGCCTTTTTCTTTTTTTCCATGTCTGAAATTCTACCTGAACATATAATGTATTTTTCAAGGTTTGTACTGCATTAATCCATTATTTTTATGTTATTCCTTTGATTACCCAGGGCATATGAACTTCTACACACTGTATTAATATTCTGAACTTCTTTAGTCAACAAACAAGTTGAATTTGAATGAGCACATTATTACATATGTTTAGCTTTTTAGACATGTGTCCATTTTGTATTTGACATACAAAATACAAATATAGAAGACAAACCATTACTTTGAGGCTGTCAATGCCAAGAAGGTTTTCTCTGCACAGATAACATTTAAGAAACCAAAATACATATTTTTTTCTCTAAATAAAAAAAAAAAAAAAGAAATAGAGAAAAGTAAAGACAGGAATTGTTGCTGTTTTCCACCCTGAAATGGTGGATGCTCTGTTTGAGCAACAGAACCCTGGATACAGCTCAGACACAGTCCTGGCTCAAAAATGAGAATTTCAGTACTTTTACTGTCAAATATATGTATTTGCCTTAATTTTTCAGGGGAGGGGGAAAATAGGAGGGAAAAAAAAAAAAAAAAAAGAGGAAGACTGGCAGCCATGTTCTCACCATCCTACAATGTGCTTTTTAAGATCTGAATAATGTTGTGCTTAGATCTCCATATTCCTTTGTCAAGGCACAGCTCCTGCTGTTGGGAATACTAGTACTGAAATAGTTATTACCACTTTGCTGAAGGCGGCTATTACTCTAGTTATCTAAAGACAAGAAAGACAAGACCCTGCAAAAATGAGATTTTAATCACTGCGTTGTTTTATTTGATACTGATTTTAATCATTTTTCCCCCCTTGAGCCTCATTTTTTATTACATTAGAAAATATAAAAAGGACTGTGAGCCCTCCTAGAGGTTTCTGCTTAAATTTAAACTTCTGAGGTTGGATACTGTAGAAATAGGTACATAGCTTAACATTGTAAACCAAAGATTAATGTTCCTCTTCCACACAAAATCTTTCTGTCTTAATAGAAATAATGCTTTTGTTTATTAAACTCACATAAGTGGTAAATACAGGACTAGTGTTTAAAGGCAAAAAAGTTGGCTTGTAATCTATAACATCAGAAATAGGTGTTTGACTACATTTATTTAGTATGTTTATGATTGCACACAGATAATGATTTTACAGGGACTGCTGTTGGTATGTGTATACCAACTGCACTAATACCATTACTCTAGGAAAATAAATAAACAAGGAAAAAAAAAAAAAGTAGAAAACACTTGTGAAAAACAACAACAACAGCAAAAAAACGACCTTTCCCATTTATTTTAATGTGCAATTAATTTGTTATTGTAATTATCCTGAGTACTGTCACCAGTTCTAACAAGTTCAATGATTTTAATTCTGAGTACAGCTCTGGTCATAATGCATCACTGTTTACATTCATATGTGTCTGTTATTCTATATAAGATCAAAGATGAATAAAACTAGCCCTTCTCACTATTTTGCCATCATCTCTTACCCTTATAGGCATGAAACTGGAAATTCTTCCCTCTTATGGATAATGTTGCTATGGTTATAATTCTATAAAGGTGAAGTAAATTTATCAAAATAATTGAAGGCATGACTCACCATTAGGGTCAATGATTGCAGAAACAGACTGACATATAATGAATGAACTTTCAATTTGTCTTTTTTTTTTTTTTTTTTTTTTTCCTCCCTTATTTCTTCCCTTCCTGTGGATTGATATCCAGCTGGGATATGCTGACAGAAACCTACCCCAGCTATGACATATTGAACCTTAAGTCTGAAATGTTAATGGGACTACCTGAAGCTCAAGAGGAATGCACAAATTTACATTCTACAGGATGCTTTTACACTTTAGATAACAAAGATGGGAAGATAAATGGTGCTCTAAGCATGGAAAAAAAAGCTTCAAGATTCTGTATGTTTTTGGCCGTGCTTTTTTTTTTTTTTTTTGGTACTTTTTGGAAGTCTTACTTTTGGATTCCCATGTAACTGCTATGAGTTAAATTCATTAATTTGTTGTTTTCTAATTTATCTTTATTTACAATATCTCTGAGTTGTAAAGAAAATGTAATATGAAAGATATAGATCCACTAGTCATCATTTTCTTCTTTAGAATTGATCCTGTCATTTACAATGTACACATATTGCTGTCCTAATCTTTTACTGTTAGTTAAATGTATGTGCTAAATCATTATCCAGGTAGACAGGGTTAATAAAGTGCCCAATTGTACTATAGTAAGATGTTATTTTCAATAGTTATGATGTTTCAAATTTTAAATGTTTTCATTTAGATTTTATACATCACTGTCCAGATTGAACACGTTATTCCCCTTTCCTTTCATGTAAATATTTATTTATTTATTTATTTATTTATTTATTTATTTATTTATTTATTTATTTATTCTGCATGTGGACCAAAGGAAGCCAGTTGATGTAATCTTTCTGGATTTCAGTAAATCTTTCAATACTGTCTTTCTCAGTATTCTTCTGGACAAAATGACCAGAATACAGTTAGATAAAAGCATAATAAGAAGGGTGAAAAATTGTCTGATGGGCCCAAAGTGTTCTTGTAAAAGGAATTGGATCAGGCTGTCGACCTGTGGGTAGAAACCAGTGGGGTTTTCTAGAGCTCCATTTTAGCACCAGCCCTCTTCAATATTTTTGTAGACAATTTGGATATGGGACTTGAAGTTTTTTGGATCAAGTTCACAGATGATACCAAACTTCTGACTCCATTGAGGGTGAGGAGGCCTTGCAGAGAGATCTAGACAAATTAGAGAGCTGGGAAATTGATTTTCACCAAGAAGGTGGCACTGGAACAGGCTCCCCAGGAAAGTGGGCATGGCTCCAATCCTGACAGAGTTCAAGAAGTGTTTGGACATATGATCTATTTTATTTTTATTATTTTTTGGGGAGAAGGATGGTTCTTTGGGGACCCAGGAGCTGGATTCTTGTGGGTCCCTTCCAGCTTGGATATTCATAGAATCATAGAATCATAGAATATCCTGAGTTGGAAGGGACCCTTAAGGATCATCAAGTCCAACTCTTGACACCGCACAGGCCTACCCAAAAGTTCAGACCATGTGACTATAATTCTATGACCTTATTGATTGCTGGTTGATCAAAACCAATCATTCATCTCACTTATGATCTGTTCTTTGGTTAATGTAGACAATTTTTACTCTAGCAGTGAATTGTTTATCTATTACTCTGCACTGCTTAACTTCTGATGATGTACAATCAGTCTTTTTATTTCAGAAATATGATCCTCAGAAAAGATTTTCTAAGCACCAAAGATAACACAGTCAGATCAGTATTTTTAATTAAGGTGCTACTAATTGAGAGGAGATAAACGATCATAAATTCAATACTAGTTTGAGTTCTTGGATGTGCTTTGAATATTTTTATTTTTGCTATGAGATTTATGTGGGATTACATTTTGAAACAGCAAGTGTTAGCAAGAACTGGTCAAGGAACTGTTCTGTTACTTTTTAAATACTTTCATTAATATCTATTACCTTGTTTAGAAACATACAAAAGCAAACATCACAGCATAATCCAAAATATGTATATGTACTGTGGTGTAAAAATCTCCTAATACTCAGTAACTATGCAGTGTCCTCTGCACAGTCTTTGTAACTCTCTTTTGTAACAAGTTATTTCTCATTATTAATTAATTAATTAATTAATCATAAATAAATAAAGTAATTAATTAATAACAAATACTTGGTAAGTTTAGAACAAATAAATGAAAAAAATATACAGGGTATGAATAACTCAAAGAGGAACTCACTAATACAGAAGATAAGAAAATAAATTAATTTAATAACTATTTTCATATTTTATGATAGTTTTAATTACATAAAGTAAATGTTTTTGCTTATAAAATGATAATTGTAGTCTTTCACTAAGGGAATGAATAACCTCATGGACAGGGTAGAATGTTAGGCTGGATGGACAGTGGTTAATCCTAATTATGTTCAGTAAGTATTGATTACCTTCGTGGTTTAATATACTCAGCAAGAAGCCAACTATATTTTTTCAGGAGTTTTTTTTCAAATCAGGTGAATTTTTTGTTTTGTTTTGTTTTGTTTGGGGGGTGTATTTATTGCTGAGTTGATTTGTTTTAATTTTTTATGTTGTAAGTCTATTGACTGTAGCTCATTGAGTTTTTGAAGTGAGCTAGATAACAACTTAGCTGTACAATGACAAGTTTCTTGCCCTCAATGCAAAATTCATGCAAGTATCTGTTAAAGGTCAGATTGGGAACAAAACATCATGAGTGGCTGTTGTCAGCCCTACTACACTGAGAGGATGGTGGGAATGGACTTTAGATTTTGGGAGGGAGTATTCTTCTATTGTTCTGGATGACTGGAAATTTTAAATAAACCCAAAGAGATTTTTTGACCCACTGGAACTATACATTATATAACAACAAATCTGGTTCCTCCAGGATGCATATAGTTCAATGAAGAAAAAACAGAGATGAACAGAAAGTAATATAGTAATGAAGAAAGTAATAATGGACTCTCTTTGATCCTTGCACTTGCTGTGTTATTGATACCATTAGTAAACATGTCCATAAGGCAGAATTTCTCCTCAGAAATATGGACTACATGGTACATGCAAATACTTATAATAACCTAAATTTCAGTGTACATTCAGTCTTAGCTCCACCTATGTGTCTGGTATTTCTGGGGCATCCACAATGGGTCTATTGCACATAAGGACTTCCCACATAGGTACCACACATCTACTTTTTCATCTCTGGAAGTGACATCAGACATATTTATTCAGATGAAATAAAAGCCAAGTTTAAATAAACTTATAACTATGTTTCTAGTGAGTAGCATTAGTTCTAGTAAGAACTAATAAGTTAAGTTTGAATGTAATATATAGGTTAATATTTATTTAACTTGAAACTACTACTACTAATAATAATAATAAATAAAAATATTGATATTTTCTTCTGTCCTGGTTTCAAGCAAGAAAAATAAAAGTGTAGAAAAGAAGCCTAGATCTCTTTAGAAGACCAACTTTTTAACTGAAGTTAAACCTACAAATCTTTTTTTTTCTTGAGAGAGAGGCAATAAAGAAGCATAAGGCAATGCAACAGGGAACAAAAAGTCAGAGCTTAAAACCCAAGAATTGAAGGAAAGAATTGCAAGAAGCGGAACCGATGTATGTTTTGAAAATGATATGCAATGAAAAAAAAAAAGTTCTTCAAACAGATAAAAAATAACAAAAAGATGATAAAATGAAGTGAGGATGTAGTACAGATTAATAAAACCTCAAAATTCAAACAAATATATGTAAAATTGCCTTTGTTACATACAAAATTGCTACAGTTTACAGTAAGCATAACAACATGGAGAAGAACAAACAAAGGGATGGCAAATGGTATGTATGTTATGAAAATGGGAGTTACTGTGAGTGAATTAGAAGGAAAAAAAAAAGAAAAGAAAAGAAAAATCTCAAGGAAATTAATGCATTCAGGTCTGAGTGAGTTTGAAGTTACAGACTTGTATCCTGAATAACAGTATATAACTGACAAATAACATTTATTATTATTATTATTATTATTATTATTATTATTATTATTATTATTATTATTATTATTATTATTATTATTATTATTATTATTATTATTATTATTATTATTATTATTATTATTATTATTATTATTATTATTATGTTAAGCAGCCAGAACAATACTTTATGTATGCAGGAAAGGCCATGAAATTCCTGTGGTGAATACAAAAGAAATAAAAGATTCAGAAAGAATCCTGTTACGCTGATCTTAAAGGTCTGCAGAGCTTTTACAGAAGTTTTGATGGAAAATTCACTGAAGACTTTTAGGGAAGAGGGGGAAGGAGAGAGAGAGAACAAGATAACTTTTTATGTGAATTATGTATCTAAACTGTATCAAATGTAAACATTGTATTTGCTTTGATATTTTATCCTGGAGACAATAGGATTGCAGTAGATATAAGGTACTTAGGATTGGTTAAGTATTTAAAAGAATATCACAAGGAAATTTGCTGTTGAAATTGTAAAAGCAGGTTTTAATAAACAAACTAGAAAGAATTTACCTATTCAATGATGCTGAAATGGCAGATACCTTCCTTAGGGAAGATTCTCAAGGTTGAAATTTGAGACAACCATTTTAATATTTGCAACAGTTACATTAGCAGAGAAAAAAAAAAAAAAAAAGTGAAAATATGTTAATAAATCTGCTGATTGTGCAATCTTTACAGGAGAAGGCCAGAATAGCACATTAAAAGGTTTAGATTACCTTGAAGATTGGAGGCAACAGGGTTAATGGAATTAAAATGTACAGTGGCAAGTGTAAACTAACACTGCTAACTACTAATATTTCTACAAGAAATTGGGATCTCATCAGCTGAAAACAGCAGCTGTGATCAGTTGCAGAATGACTGTGAAAGCTTGGTATGATATTGGTAGAACTGTGTGATTTTGGAATGATTTGCATAATGTATTTTCTATAAAGATATGGAAAATAATAACATTACAGCATGAGGAGCTGTTAAGACTCATCTAAAATATTCTAAATAATCATAGAATCATGGAATCAGTAAGGTTGGAAAAGACCTCCAGTATCATCTGGTCCAACTCTCCCCCTACCACCAATATAATCCACTAAACCATGTCTGTAAGTACCACATCCAGCCTTTCCTGAAGCATCCCCAAGGAAGTGGGCACATTCTTGTACTACTAAAATAATAATTTCATTGGAAAGTAAGGGAGAAATAACAAAAATCAGATAAATAGAAAGATACTGTCTGAGAGGAAATTAATACAGCTGGGCTTAGGTGGCACAATCAAGAGTAAGTGTCTGGCCATTAATTTGCCCAGGAAGTTTGCACCATACACTCAGTTCAATGAGTCTGAGAATGCCTTTATACTTATATATAGACAGAAGATTTAAACATTTTTAAGTGAAACACTTTTAATGAAAAAGATTGAGGCATACCTGTTTGTAACAGAACACAGCTGGATGGTTCAAGAGAATCCTTCCAGAGCTGAATCCTATAGAACTGCTTCAGAATCTCCACTTTTCACTATAACTTAACTAGACAAAACATCCCCAAGTAGAAACTGTGTTTTTATGTAGCTGGTCTATTTCTGAGCTTCCTGGGACCATTGCAACAGCAATTTCACTGAAAATATTAGCAAAATTAGATTTGATATGAAAGTTATTATTTATACACAACAACAATATCAGGTACAGCAGGAAAATTCTATACACTTTTTCTTTGAATAATAAAAGGATTATTTCAGGTTTACTTTCCTCTAAATGCCCTTCTTCTCAATACTGGGGACACTAGTGTAGGGACCATGCAGACTTGATATGGTGAGGTTGGTTCAGACTGAGGGAATGTCCTTTCTTCCTTGCTATTTTGGCTATTAAATGATAA
The DNA here is from genome assembly GCF_047663525.1 of Anas platyrhynchos. NCBI lineage: Eukaryota > Metazoa > Chordata > Aves > Anseriformes > Anatidae > Anas > Anas platyrhynchos. The sequence continues at coordinate 38,843,721 of NC_092621.1, read as the reverse complement.
AGTATTCTATAAGAGGTCTTTCTGTCAGAGGAATTGTTAGAAACTGACTGCTGAGGCTGTGTTACAGGAATAGATGTTGAAGCTAAGAGTAGCTAAAAAAGCTACTAAACTAAGGTAGCTTTGCTGCCTTTATGCAGGTCAGTACAGTGCCACAGAGATTAAATAGAATTGCACAAAAAAAGCCCCCCAAAAAATCATTTTAATTGAGCCCGGACTTTGTGGCATGATATTCTCTTAAAATAGAAAAGTTCTTAAAGTAGAATGTTCTAAAAGAGCTTGAAAAGTGGCTTTTAATACTGACCTCAGTTTAAAATAAAAATAAAATAAAATAAAATAAAATAAAATAAATAAAATAAAATAAAATAAAATAAAATAAAATAAAATAAAATAAAATAAAATAAAATAAATAAAATAAAATAAAATAAAATAAAATAAAATAATAAAATAAAATAAAATAAAATAAAATAAAATAAAATAAAATAAATAAATAAATAAAATAAAATAAAATAAAATAAAATAAAATAAAATAAAATAAAATAAAATAAAATAAAATAAAATAAAAATGAAAATGTGTTCCCTCCCTAGTTCTACTCAACCTTCATGGCACAGAACTGCATCTCATGAACCTTTCCCATCTTTTTATTTTCATGTTCAAAATTTGTTAACTTTTTTTTTTCCCTGATTGATATATAAATATATATATATATAATTCCAATATTTCCAATATTTATGGCATTAAAAAAATCAAATAAATTTGAAAAGTAGAAATAAAGAGAAAAAATTTAGACATTGATTTTAAAAGTAAGCATGGAGCTAAACTACATAATTTTCCTTTACAATCTATTTGGTTTGTATGAATTTATCTTTGTTCAAGTTATACATATAATCCTACTAAAATCATTGGGAAATTCAGGGAGAGTGGGACAAACTTCTAAGGACAAATTTCTGACTTTAATTATGTCCATGTGGTAAGGTTTGACTTTGTCCCAAATGTTTACGACATTTCTAAAGATCTAATCTAACACTTTGTTAAATGTGGAATTAGTATCATGTCATAACTGTGTCTTTTCTTTTTTTTTTTTCCAAAAGGTTTACATTTACTTTTAAATCCAAGAATGTTGCTTAGTGGCATTTGTGAAATGCAGGAAAAATTAAAGCCTTTTCTCTAAAACATAACATGTGGAAGACAGAAAAAAGAAAATTGACATAGAGTGAATCTAAAAATCAGAGGAGACAGCAACTGTAACACAGAATTGTACTGGGTAATGGAGCCTGAACATTGCACCACTAATTATAGTCCAAATTATGTCCATGGGGGTCCCTGTCTACAAAGCCGAAGAAGCACTTCTCCAACACTTTCACGTTTAGAGCAAGGTACTGTAACACACAAGGCCTCCAGGGATGCTGTGGCAAGTGAAAAGAGAAGCATGTCTTGTTCTTCAAGTGTTCCCTGCTGGCACAAAGCCCTCTGGGCCAGCAAAGAAATTCATAAGCAATCAACTTAGCAACCATTAGCCATGGGTGAGGAACACATAAGACAGCTAGGGAATTTCATTAGAATAACTCCTGTTTATCAAAATTTTGCCAAAAATAAATTATTTCCTCCTGCCTTGTATTCATTCTCCTCCACAAAACATGCAAAACACATTAGGAATTTTTCACTGTGATTCAGGTTTGAAATCTCTGGATCCAGAATCAGGCTCCAGCCTGTCCTATTTAACCTGTCAGTTTCATAAATCTTAAACCGCAATTAAAAAAAAAACGTTACATACCTTACAAGAACAACTTTAATAGGATCACATACTCTGGAACTTGAAATTTACTGGTAATCTCTTGTAGAGGACTTCATTAATATTTAAGAGGAAAAAAAAAAAAAAGTGTTATAAAATTATGGTCAAATAAATTCAAAGCGTGCAACTCTAAGGCTGTATTTAGGAGTTGTGCAGTGCTGACTTTAAAAACAAAATCATAATGCATATATTCTGTAGAGAATAAATTCCCTACATGTAGTTACACCACAGCCTAAATAATCAGAGTGGGACTTAGATGTAGATATAGATATCACTGCCACATCACTGAACAAATGTGAATGAACAAGCATATGGGCTCCCCACGAGGCTGTTTCTCAACAGTCAAGATGATGATTTTTCTTTAGATTGTGTTAGCAAGGGCAATGAAAATGCCTAAATTCTGCAGCTAAAATCTAAATATACATAAATGCTGTACCACGGCCTTTTCACTAGAGTTAGCACTTCCTCTAGCTAGATAAAACTAAAAAATCTACAAATACCTTTCTTTTTGAAGTGGTTGTAAGATTTCAGGCTGCCCACAGGTGAGATAACCAATCTACCAGAGAGTTTCTCAACTGATGACTCTGTCCAGAAAGGCTGCCCAGAAAAAGCCTGGGTAACATATGAGGAGAAAGTCTCTTCCACAATCTTCAAAAAGTGTTTTGTCACCTGATGACTTTTCCTAAATTATGTTCATTTTCTTTCTTAATTTTACTAAAAGTAATAATACTGTTCAGAGTACATCTGATAACAGATAAAATTAAAATACATTGAGAAACAAATGCAAGAATATTAGAAAGATTTAGGAAAAAAAAATGATTAATCAGTTTTCATAGCTATAATTTGTCGAAAGGGATCTGGTCTATTCTGCATTGTGTTTACAATTTGAATAAGGCTATCTGTAAACTCAACTCCTCTCCCTGAGGAGAAAGACCTGGCAGTGTTAGTTGGTAAGAAGCTCAACATCAGCTGGCTATGCTCACTTGCAGCAAAGAAAATCAGGTGTATCTTGGGCTACATGAAAAGAAGTGTGGCTAGCAGGTCAAGGGAGGTGATTCTCCCTCTCTTCTCTCATAAGGCCCCACCTCAAGCACTGTGTTCAGGAGACCATAGGAGAGCAATGAAGATGATCAAAAGGCTGGAGCACCTCTTCTATGAAGACAGGCTGAGGAAGTTGGGGTTGTTCAGGCTGGAGAAGAGAAAGCTCCAGGGACATGTCACTGCAGCCCTCAAATACCTAAAGGTATTTGAAGAAAGCAGGAGAGGGACTCTTTCTCAGGGAGTGTAGTGATAGAAAAAATGAGTAATGGTTTGAAACAAAGTTAATATAGATTTAGATAATATATTTGGAAGAAATTCTTTACTAGAGGGTGGAAAACGTCCAGATAAGTTGTTGATTCCCTGTCCCTGGAAGCATTCAAAGCCAGGTTAGATGGGGCTTTGAGCAAGCTGGTCTAGTGAAGATGTCTCTTCCCATGGCAGAGGGATTGGAAATATATTATTTGTAAGGGCTCTTCCTATCCATACCATTCTATGATTTAATGAAGTGTAGTTCTTCACTATTGCCATAGTGACACTCATCAGTTGTCTCCTGTCACGTTTCAAATGTAGTTTTTGTCATTTTTATATGTTTAGATTTTTTTTAATTAATTAATTTATTAATTTATTTTCCAGAAAAATAAGTTTATTTAGAGGCCTGCAATGGCTATGTGTTGAATATAGCAATATAACATATTGACTAACAATAAAAGTAGCAGAAGATTTGAACTTAATTCATATTACATTTAACTATCCAGGTACTGTAAGCATTCAAAAAACTTTTTATTAAAATGTTTCATGGCCAAAGCACATGAAAATTTTTTCTGAGATTAGAAGCAGCAACATCCTAACTGCTTAGTTATGTCTCTGAAGGACTTTTCCAAAACGCTTCTACTGTGGATCTGTACTCAGATGGTGATAGGAATATTTTACTTTTCCAAAAATCAAAAGATTGCTGGTAGAATGTGACTATTTCAGCATCTTTTATGTTTCTATTTCTTCTTGGTCAATTCATAATTGTAACTTAAATCTATGAAGCAGACTTGAAGCCCATGAAGGTTTAGACTCTGTGCTAACTCCATGCTTCCAGAATGTTTATATCCTGTTTCTCTGTGTGTTGGCAAAAGCAGAGCTCTATCCTTACTGCATCCTTCAGTTTTGGAATTATCTGATGTCTACTTAAGAACTAATTTGGTCACTTCTGAAACCAGGAGCCTAGATTTTCACTAACCACAATATCTGAAATTTAGTATCATGATAACTTCTATTTCATTTTACTTTTAAGATCACATTGTGCGTGTGTTTGCACATATATGTGTGGGCATGTGTGTGGGGATTGCAACATTAAGTATTTGATTATCCTATTTGGTTAATGTCAGTTTCTCGCATTTTCAACCATTTAAAGTACTTCCAGATTACACATTGATAGGTGTGTAAATGACAGCAATAACAATGATAATAAGGATAATTTCTGCAATTTGGAAGTGAATTTTTCTAAGTTCAGCTGCTCCCATAAGATTTTGTTTGCATACAAATTAGTTATAGAAAATAAGCCCATTCTGATTTTGAAAATGACCTAAAACTGAAGTATATAGAGCTTTAAGAGTCTGAATTCAGACCAGGTAACCTTTTTGTTAGTTAAATTTCACAATTAAAAATAAAAAAAAAATAAAAACAATCAATATTAGATTTTTTAAGTTATTACTAATATTTGAGTGCACAATATTTTATAACAAGAAGTCTGATACATAAATTTAATCACAGGTGAAGTGAAAGTGAAGTAAAAGAAAAAAAAATAGTTTTCTATAAATTTACATGCACACAAACAAAACAACAACAACAACAACAACAAAGCATACACACATGCACATATGTACAGATACTTATTCTTTTGCTCCTTCCCTCAAATATATGCAAGGATGATTTCTTCTAGATATGAAAATTATGTGTTTTCTAAAAATCCCTTTGGTATCTACTTTATCTCTGTCATTGAAAAGTATCTTTAAAATGATCCTTCACACTATGCATCATTATTAAATAAGTATATTTTAACTGATCTCTGTAATTATTGAGACCATTACTTCTAAAGAGACGAAAATAAATCTGTGCATCACACAAGTACTGAGCTAAACAGACTATATCAGACTTTGTTTTTGTTGCTCTCAGGAAGAAACGTGTATTAGCTGGAATTTTGAGGCCTAATCTTACTTGAAGTTTTTTGGCTTCAACTTCTATTGAAGTTAATAAGGGTTGAGGATACCCAGTACTTTGTAGGAATTGCTAAGTAGCTCATGGGAATGGGTTCTTTGTTAATTGTGTTTTCTTTGAACCTCTGCACTTGAAATTCAGGCACACATACACACAAACATCTTATAAACATTAATGCATGACTTCTCACATGTACATAGTATAACCAAATTTATTGGATTTTTTCCAGTTATTCCATTAGAATATTTGTCGATTTATTCCCATTGTCAACTTATCTGCATTAATGGAAATCAGTGAAAATTTTACCCTCAAAATTTTTCCAATGTTTTTCAAAGTTTTTCCAATGTAAATTCTCCCAACAGTTATTATGACATTACAACAACAACAAAAAAATACATTGAAGTAAAAATTCTTGCAAAATACTTGCAGATTGTATTTGTATTATTTAACTAAAACACCCACATGTTTTGAATGGGGTATGTTGTTTAAGACAGTCTGAAAGGAATAGTCAGTTTTGAGGAAGAACAGGCTTTGAGAAGGAAAACCCAAGAGAAGACAGGGAGGCACTTGGCTAAAATGTTTTATATTTTTATTGGGAAGTTATTTTCTTTTTCAAAGCTTTCAAGTTTTAATCATTACCTTATGGGATATGTTAAGGAATTGTTTAAATAATGATGATGATGATGATGATGATGATGATGATGATGATGATGATGATGATGATGATGATAATAATAATAATAATAATAATAATAATAATAATAATAATAGCATGTAATAATCAAAAAGTGCATTGAATTAGAGAACAGATTCTACCAACTTCCTTCAAGACTTAAGGGAATAGCAATTTTCTGAGAACATTATTATTATTATTTACCATGTAAATTGAGGAATAAAAATGCTACTATTGAGAGATGCTTTAGAAATTAATCTTGGGACACAACACAAGATTGCTTGTAAGAGAAATGTGTAATGAAAATTTTCAAGATGTCCAGTTCAATGTTGAAGGCCTATTCCACATCTCAGTGAGAACAGGGTAATGAAGACTTCATTTCTCCTCTCAGTGGCCATCATGCTATACCTTCAGCAGCTTCTTCTATTGCCACTGAGATATTTTTTGTCTCTGTGAAAAATATGAAAGCAGGGTAAATCAGCTCACAAATTGATCTACAGTTGTAGATAAAGGCAGACCTCCAGAAGAGAAAAGGACTCATAACAGATTCATGATAGGATGATAGATGTTGAAATGTGTTACTCTGGGACGTTGTGTCTCCTACATTGCAGTCTAAAAAGCTTTGCAGATCTTTATTTTGTCTAGAATAAGCTAGGTACCTCAACATGTGTTCCAAACTATCCTGAAAAACAGTGAGCAACTGAAACTCAGTCTTGGCAGTGCAGACAACATCCCCTGGAGCAAAAGAACCGGGAAAGTGATTGTCATATACCTTGCCATGGTGAACGGGCTTCTGATTCCAGGCACTGGGAGGTATGTCCAGATATTTACTGCCCAGTAGAACCTACGTCCAAGACAGGCTAATGCCTAATTTCTCTCAGGAAGAGAAGAACTCACTATTATTTTACATTATCACTAGCTGGTCTTCCTTTTCTTCAAAATCTTATCAATGTATATGGAATGTCTAAGACTGATTTTCTTATTATTATTAAATTCTGATAAAGGTGTCTCATACAATTTAAGATTACCTCATTGAAGAGTCATACCCAGGATACTTTTGTGAGGGTTAAGGCAGATGGGAAAGGAAGGATCATATTCTTGCACCTTTTGTTTAAACTGTTTAAGCACACAGATACTAAAGACATAATATCTGGAAGACCAACACAAAATAAACTGTCTTTCAGAGGATGAACCAAGATCTGTACTCAAACATTAGTTTATTTCCTTTTTCCAAGTAATTGTTTTGTCATAGAATCATAGAATGGCTTGGGTTGGAAGGGACCATAAAGATCATATAGTTCCAACCCTCCTGGAATAGGCAGGGATGCCACCCACTAGATCAGGTTTGCAGCCCCAAGGCCACAAAGAAGGCTCCCTGGAGCCTTCTCTTCTCCAGGCTGAACATCCTCAGCTCTTTCAGCCTTTCTTCATATAAGAAATGCTCCAGCCCTCTGATCATCTTTGTAGCCGTCCTTTAGATCCATTCCATCTGATCCACATCTTTCTAGTACTGGGGGCCCCAGACCTGGAAGCAATACTCCAAGTGGTACCTCACTCTGCTCAAGAGCATAGTAGAGAAGGACAATCACCTTCCTCCACCTGCTGGTCATGCTTCTCTTGAAGCCTTCTGGGCTGCGAGCACATACTGCTGGCTCATGTCAAGCTTCTCATCTACCAGAACCCCCAGATCCCTCTCTGCAGGTTTGTTCTCAATAGGTTCTTCTCCCATTCTGAACTCATGCCTGGGATTGTCCTGACCCAGCTGCAGCACCCCGCACTTAGACTTGTTGAACCTCATTCAGTTCACATGGGCCCACTTCTCAAGCTTATCTTTGGATGGCATCACTTCCTTCAGTTGTATCAACTGTACCACTCAGCTTAGTTATCTGCAAGCTTGCTGAGGGTACACTCAAGCCCATCACCTACGTCATTGATGAAGATCTTGAAAAGCACTGTTTGCAAGACACACCCATGAGGGACAACACTTGTCACCAGCCTCTACCTGGACATAGAGCCGTACATTCTCTGGGTGCATCCATCAAGCCAAGATATAGTATATATACTAGTACCTGTATATTATATAGTATACTTAATTCCAACTAAATTCAAATTCTTCCTATTTTTTTTTCCACATATAATCCTTGTTAATTTCATTTGAATTTTACAATAGGTAGCAAGTTATTAATATTAAATATTTTTTCAAAAGCTAATTCGTATTCATAATCTTTATACAAAAGATTAGTAAAAGAATGGATTTATTTTGGACCTTTATTTATTTAATTGATAAAACATCTACAGTATTTCAGTGCCATTTCACAGAACAGTAGAGCTGATACACAAGAATATGTCACATTTACAATCTAATGGGAAATGACATACCCAAAGCAAAGTTAAAATTTTAAAACATGCAAAACAAACAGCATTTGAAAAAAAACTCATGAATGTTCCCTAAGGGTATCATGGGTATCATTGGTATGGGTATCATTCCTTCTGTTTCTTGTCTCCACTCTTTCAATATATAATATAATACTATGTATTCAGAATGAATTTTGTGGTAAATAAAAAATGAATTTAAATTCTTAATTCAATCATGTTCTTCTGTAGTCGTGTCCAACAGATTTTATGTTTTAGTGAGAATCTGACTACAAAATTTTTGTTTTGAATAAACTGGACTTCACCTACACTTAACAGTCTTCATGATGAAACCAAGATTCCATGGATGCACTTCTTCACTTCTTGGTGGATCTCCATGGCTTGATGGATGTCCATTGTCCAGAACGGATAGCATCCCATAATGCAGAATATCATCTTGGTCATCTACAAAGATTCAACAAAGATTCATCTAAAAAGATTTTACTGGGTAAAATCAAATCTCTACTCAATAGAGTACAGCTTCCCCCCCCCCCCAAAAAAAAAAAAAAAAAAAAAATGTTATCTTGATAAGGTGGTGAGCTTGAAATGGAGAACAAACTTGGACCAAGCATCTGACAAGCACTGCAAAGTTTAAGCAGAGCCTGTAGGATCTGCAGAGTCTGTAAATGGCAATGTACTACTTATTTAGGCCAATAAACACTGAAGGGAGGCGTGATTGTGTCTGGGTAGAAAGAACTATTTACATTTCCTGGGAGACAGTTCAAATATTCCAATTTAGCAACTACCTTCTCCTTCAGAATGATGTGAATACTTAGACAGAGAAAATAGCCCCATGAAAGCTATTAACTGATTACCTTAATACATATAGATATGAAAATAGCTGTAATAATCCATTCCTGGTGACCAGATGAAGGTAGAAGTGACCCAGAACTGTATTTTTATGCCATTCTGTGCTATGCCTCAAGTCACACATTTCATATAACTCCAGTACTAAGCCCTTAGTTTCTGGTCAGAAATGTTAGTTGCTTCAACAAGTCTTTACTTGCTATCACCATGGTTAAAGGGGCATGTTTTCATTAGCCCAGCTAACAGCAAGAAGGTTCACAAAGCAATAAAAGCAACTCCAGTGATGTAGAATTAATTTTGTACTTAGTCAGCAGGGATTAATGTGTGGCATGTTTTGCAAGAAGGTAGTAACATAGAATCATAGAATGCTTTGGGTTGGGAGATCATCTTAAAGATCATTTAATTCTATGCGTCCTTGCCACAGTCAGGGACAATTTTCTAGAAACTGTCATTTTGACTCTTTTGGATTCCCTTGAATATGACCATAGTAGCCATTGTTTTTGAGCAAGTCAAAGGCTCTTTCAGAATAGAAGTGACATAGCAGAGCTCCAGTGCTACCACACTATGTTGGAAATAAATTGCCATTACCAGCTAAGATCCTTTAGAATGTAACCTTTGTCCACTCCTGGCAAGGAGATTTCTAGCCTTGAAAAATAATGTATTACACCTTGATGTTATTGTCACTTCAAATAAAATATGATACATAACAAGGAATGGACTTCAGCTTTTAATGGTGCACCTCAATTAAAAATTTGAAGAAGACAGAGCATGGCTCCTGGTGTCCAGTGTCAGGGAAAAAAAAAAAAATGTAATAAACACAAATTGAAGCACAGGAGGTTCTGTCTGAATGTCAGGAAGCACTTCTTCATTGTGTCAGTGACAGAGCACCAGAATAAGTTTCCCAGAGCTTCCTTCCTTGGAGTTACTCAAAAGCTTTTTGGAAATGTTCCTGAGCAAGTTGCTCCAGTAAAGTGAGTAAACGGATTAGAAGAGATGACCTCCAATGTCCAATGTCAGCTGTTCTGTGATTTTGACAAGAGTAAAGAATCATACTTAAACTGCACAAACTTTGGGAAATATTCCAATTAAAAAGGAAGTACAGATGAGTGCATTTGAATTAACTACTGAAAGCCTGAAAATGAACCAAACCTTGAATAGCGTATTGACTGCCAACAGGGTTAGAAAGGCACACATTGACATCAACAAACTGAATATATCTTGAGGCTGTCCCTCTCTACATGCTCACATCTAAGCCTGTGCACTAACTGTCTGTGACTGCTTTGTGGCAGAGCAAAAGAGTAATTGACATTCTAGTTAACACAGCCTGAAAAATGACCTTGATTTTTCACTTTGTCCCTGGCTTGGCTGGGTGCGAGTTTTAACGAAGGTTACTTGATTTAAAATCTGCCAATACCGCATCCTACCAAACACCAATAAAATGAGTGCAATACATTAATTCTTATGCTGCGTGTTAATGTGATATATTTATACTCCAGTTTTTTTTTAAAAAAAAAAAAAAGTTACATTTTCATACATAAACACATTCTTTGTATAGTTTCATTTTAAACCCTATTAAACTTGAACACTATATATTTTCAAACATCTGTTCTGGACAATGCTCCAGCAAACAAGATGGTTTTTATGGCAAAATGCCTAGTTTTTGTGGTGTTATGGTGTGGCAGACTTTTTCTGCCAGTCTCATATCTAAAAAAGTGGGTTTTGAGTCAAATATAGAAATGAATGAATGATAGCATCTATGCAGTAGGCCTGCTATTATTTTTGGTATGCTGGAATTTGAGTCACTATATTTTTCCAACACTTTAATATCCTGAGAATGTTTACACTGACCACATATAAACATTCAAGAAGGAGGTAAGAGTGCATTATACATTCTGTAGGTGACAAGTGAGATGTTAGATAAGTGGAAAACCCATCCAGAATTGAGAATTTTTATCCTTTTGCTAAAATAGTCACTATGCATAGTCAACAATATTGACCTTACATGATCACAGTTCAGAAATGCGTACACATTCCAATGTATCAATTTGTTTGTTTGTATGCTTTTCAATGTAATACGTTCCCTTCAGACACCAAAAGATTTTTAACAAAGGATTAAATTCCAACATAAAATTTTTCAATAAGGAATACAATGTCTGGAAAAATATTCTTCTACATAAATGCACTGAAACTTATAAAAAAAAAAAAAAAAGAAAAAAAAGAAAAATAGAATTCATTCTTAACCACAGGTTACTATTTCTCTTATTTAAAATTCCAAGCAATACTATATTTTGGAACATGAACTGCACATCAACTCTATTATTTAACTTAGTATTGGATGTGATATACATATAGTTGTAGTTACTCTAAAATTATTAAACATGAACCTTGTAGAAGAAAAACAAAACAAAACAAAAAAAAGTTTATAGATTACCAGGAGAGAAAGAAAAGCTACATAATAAACAAAACCCACAACAATATTGCAGAAAGTATCAAAATCTTGCACTTTGATAAAACATTAAGTTTGGAATAGGAGCATGATTAGGAACTGGTTTGATGCCAGAATATTAATATTATAATATTATAGTTAAAGTTGGAAAGCTAACAAATAGACAAATAAAACAATAAAAAATAAAAACAAATAACAAATATATATATATGTATGTATATAGATAGATAGATAAGATAGATAAATAGATATCTGCAGCAGTTCGAAAACGCAAAGCTACTTAACATGCTCTGGCTGGTGAATGACTAGAGAAAAGGATTGACTTCTGTCTCCAGACCTTGTCCCCATGCAAAGTCAGGCATTCAGGGAACACCCAGATGTAAGAAGTGTAGATGGAAAAGAATTACTGGAGGAATGGGGGGGAGGGGGCACTGGGAGGGGTGTTTTGTACATTAGCTGCCTAGAGTGGATGATTAACATAATTAATCTATCTTTTGCACTGGCCCAGAGGGGGAGTGATTCCTTGATGCACCTGGTGAATAGAGTGATTGAGTAAACTAAAGGAGGGAATTGCTAATAGGCTACACTACAGCCTTTTTGACTAGCAAGCAGGTACTTTCTGCTCATCATAGCTGCCCATGTCTTGGGGAGAAGAGAGGAATATGATTTGACTGCTTATGGCATACCCCACGTCCTGCAGAGTTCATAGATGCGAATGCAATGACTGAACGAAGAGAGACTGGCTGCCTGATGGGGAAGCTGGTGGAAATCAGTAGCTGATCATCATCTTTCTGCAGAAACATGTTGTATTGCTTCTGGGCATAGAGAAGTCTGCCAGTTCAGTCTTTGTCTGCTTGTATTTTTTTTTTTTCTTGTTCTTTTTTTCCCCTATTTTATATATTTAAAAAAAAAAAAAAAAAACTCCCTAAAGAAATGCAGAATTGCCTGTCATTGATCTTTAAAACCCAAGGGTTACATTTAAATAACAGTCTTAGCACAATAAAAAAAGCTGCAAGTGAGTAATATTGGCACCTCCTGATGAACCTATATCTAAAGGTCATCTTTTCACACTTTGTAGAAGTTGTTCTTCATTCAGGTTAAAAAAAAATAAAATTTTGGCTTCTGTGCAGCTTCAGAAAAAAAACTCTATTTCAAGAGTTACTCAAAAATACGAAAGAGATTACAAAAAGCTAAAAGATTCAATGATATTATGCAGTTTTGCAGAATACAAGGTGTGATCTTTTATTGTTGTGGACTTCAAATAACTGGCTTAAAAAAATAAAAATAACATTTAGAAAAAAAAATCTCTAGTATAACAAAAAAAAAAATCTCTAGTAAAACGGCTATTTATTTTCCTTTTTCAAACTGGAAGTTTATATGTATGTGACACAGGCTGAGGAAGACTAAATTGCCAAGAAAACAGACGAGTAAAAGGGGACAATCACTTCACTAGACCTGCTGGCCACACTGCTTCTTATACAAGCCAGGATGCTGTTGGCCTTCTTGGCCACCTGAGCACACTGCTGGCTCATATTCAGCCAACTATCAACCATCACTCCAAGGTCCTTCTCGGCCTGGCAGCCTTCCAACCGCTCATCTCCCAGCCTGTAGTGCTGCTTGGGGTTATTGAGCCCCAGGTGCAGGACCCGGCACTTGGCCTTGTTGAACTTCATACAGTTGGCCTCAGCCCATTGGTCCAGCCTATCCAGATCCTCTCACAGAGCCTTCCTACCCTTGAGCAGATCGACACATGCACCTAACTTGGTGTCATCTGCGAATTTACTGAGGTTGTACTCAATCCCCTCATCCAGATCATTGATAAAGATATTAACGAGGACTAGCCCAGTGTACCAAGCCCTGGGGAATGCCACTAGTGACCGTCCTCCAACTGGATTTGACTCCATTCACCATGACTCTTTGGGCCTGGCTATCCAGCCAGTTTTTAACCCAACAAAGCGTACACCAGTCCAAGCCATGAGCAGCCATTTTCTTGAGGAGAATAAAAGGAAATGGTGTCAAAAGTCTTTCTGAAGTCAAGGTAGACCACATTCAAAGCCTTTCCCTCACCCACCAAGCGTGTCACTTTGTCAGAAGGAGATCAGATTCATCAAGCAGGACCTGCCTTTCATAAACCCATGATGACTGGGCCAGATCGCCTGCTTGCCCTGCAAGTGCCACGTGATGACACTCATGATAATCTGCTCCATGAGCTTCCCTTACACGGAGGTCAAACTGACAGGCCTATAGTTTCCCGGGTCTGCCCTCCGGCCCTTCTTGTAGATGTGCATCATGTTTTGCTAGTTGCCAGTCAACTGGGACCTCCCCCAGTAGCCAGGACTGCTGATAAATGATGGAAAGCGGCTTGCCCAGCTCCTCTGCCAGTTATCTCAGCACCCTCGGGTAGATCTCATCCGGCCCCATCAACTTGTGTACATCCAAGTGCCGTAGCAGGTCACCAACCATTTCCTCATGGATTGTGAGGGCCACATTCTGCTCCACATCCCCTTCCACAAGATCAGGGTACTGGGTATCCAGAGAACAACTGCTTTTGCCGCTAAAGACTGAGGCAAAGAAGGCATTCAGCACCTCTGCATTTTCCTCACCTTTTGTAACTAATTTCCCCCACGCATCCAGTAAAGGATGGAGATTCTCCTTAGTCCTCCGTTTTGTGTTGATGTATTTGTAAAAACATTTTTTGTTGTCTTTGGCAACATATTGGCATGTGGGGACAGACCGCTCCTGTGCCATTAAGATTTCCTTCTTGAAGAGCATCCAGCCTTCCTGGACTTCTCTGCCCTTCAGAACCGCCTCCCAAGAGACTCTGCCAACCAGTGTCCTGAACAGTTCAAAGTCGGCCCTCTGGAAGTCCAATACAGTGGTTTTACTGGTCCCCTTCCTGGCTTCTCCAAGAATGGAAAACTCTATCATTTCATGGTCACTCTGCCCAAGACAGTTTCCAACCACCACATCTCTGTTTGTGAAGAGAATGTCTAGTGGGACACCTCCCCTGGTAGGCTCACTAACCAGCTGCATCAGGAAGCTATCTTCCATGCTCTCCAGAAACCTGTTAGACTGCTTTCTCTGGCCTGTGTTGTGCTTCCAGTATATATCTGGGAAGTTGAAGTACCCCACGAGAACAAGTGCTGACGATTTCGCAACTTCTGTTAGCTGCCCGTAGAACTCCTCATCCATCTCCTTATCCTGGTTCTGCAGTCTATAACAGACCCCCACCAGGATGCTTGCCTTGTTGGTCTTCCCTCTGATCCTAACCCAGAGGGACTCAACCTTATCATTTCCAGCCTCAAGTTCCACGACATCAAAACTCTCTCTGATATAGAGAGCCACACCACCACCCCTTCCGTGCTGCCTGTCCCTTCTGAAGAGCTTATAGACAGACATTGCAGCACTCCAGTCATGAGAGTGGTCCCACCATGTTTCCGTGATGGCAACCAAGTCATAGCCTGCCTGCCACACAATGGCTTCCAACTCCTCCTGTTTGTTACCCATGCTACATGCATTAGTGTAGATGCACTTCAGTTGGGCAATTGCCTTCTCTCCCAGCCTTGCCATTGTTACCCCTGGCGCAGCTCTAACAAGCCTAGTTTCAGCCCTGTCCCCCTTCCCACCTAGTTTAAAGCCCTCTCAATGAGCCCTGCCAGCTCCTGGCCTAGGATCCATTTTCCCCTTAGAGATAGGGACCCGTCTGCAGCCATCAGGCCTGGTGCCAAGTAAAGCGACCCATGGTCAAAAGAAACTAAATTTCTATGTTGGTACCAGCCTCTGAGCCACGTGTTTATCAGGTGGGCTTTCCGTGTCCTCTCTGTACCCCTCCCTGCCACCACAGGGATAGACGAAAACACCACCTGTACTCCTGCTCCATCCACTTACTGTCCCAGTTCCCTAAAGTTCCATTTGATAGTCTTCAAGCTTCTCTCTTCAGCGTCATCACTGCCAGCCTGGACTATTAAAAGAGGATAATAGTCAGAGGGGTGAACCAGGTTGGGAAGCTTTCTGGCACTGTCCCTGACCCTGGCCCCAGGGAGGCAGCAGATTTCCCTGTGTGTAGGGTCAGGCCGACAAATAGGGCCCTCTGTTCCCCTGAGAAGGGAGTTGCCCACAACAATCACCCTTCTTTCTGTCTTGGTGGAGGCAGTCCTGAGGCATGGAGTCGACTTCCTTGCCCTAGGCATCCTCCTGGGCAGACTTTCTACCTCTTCCTCACCTACCGGTCTCTTGAGCTCCAGGGCCTCGAACCTGTTGTGTAAGGGCACCTGGGAAGGTGGGGTTGGCAGGGTGGGGCATCGCCTGTGATGTGGAGCAGGGACCTGTTTCCATTCCTCCTCAACTTCTAGGTCCCCTCCCTCTGCCTGACAGCAACAGGGCAGGGGGTCCACCCCCATTTGGGGTGTCTCACCATGGTACCTGTCCTTCAGGCCCTGCAGGGAGTTGCTCCACAAGTCTGTCTCCTGCTTACACTCTCTGATATCCCTCAACCGCTCGACCTCCTCTTTGAGTTCTGCCACCAGGTGGACCACGTCATCCACCTCCTCGCACCTCACGCACACAGTCTCTCTGCCCCCTGCAGATGGTAGCAAAAGGCTCAGGCACTCCCTGCATCCAGAGACCTGAACCGCTGCATTTTTGAATAGGCAGTCAGTCTGGGTGTGTACAAACTTCCTAGAGAGAGCACTGTGCCTGGTGGAGACCGTTGAAGCCTAACTAGTGGCAGACCACTGTTAGAGGAGTTGTTCATATGGGCGGGGAGGGGGAATGCTCTGCCCTCCCTGCTTGCCCTGCCTGCGTGAACTGCCACGCCACTCCCTTCTGACGTGCCAAGCCCTGGTTGCCCGCCCTGGTTGCTCGTGCTGCCTAGGGGCAGTTTTTGAATGGTCAGGGATGGGGCGCTGCTGGCTCCACCTACCCCTTGTCAGACTCCCTCGCGAGGGCTGCCGGGTCCTGGCAGCTCCCTCAAGTGGGCTCTATGCCGGAAAAATTAGCCCTGCATGTCTGATCCCCTGCCCCGCTGAAGAACTATAACATAGAATCACAGAATGGTTTGGGTTGGGAGGGACCTTAAAGACCATCTAGTTCCAATCCCCCTGCCATAGGTAAGGACACATTCCATTGGACCAGGTTGCTCAAAGACCTGTCCATCCAACCTTGCCTTGAACACTTGAATATCAAGTGACTGATATCATTGACATAAAGCTTGTTTCAAAGGCACATATTTAGTGACATTTTTTTTCAGAGTCAGATGTAGTCAAACTTTCAGTGATAAACTTAAAGATGAACAAGAGAGCATAAGCTAAATCTGTTCTTGATTATGTGAGTTTGTTGAAAGACTGATTTGAATAATCTTGAATAATCTTGCTACAATGCTACCAGATGGTCCTTAGCGATACACTGACTCTACTGTGTCTGGCTTTGCTGCAATAGTAAGCCTACTGATATGGATAATGCCTCACCTTCTTCCCTCTACTCCCTTTCTTTTCAAATACACTTAAATTGTGTAGTTAAGCTTTTCTGTAAAAAAAAATAAAAATAAAAAATTTCCATTTATACGGCTTTTCTCCTTAACTTTTGGAAGAGTCCAGATTTAAGATGCATGGAGTATTCAAACATAAACCAAGTCAGTAGATGTTGGAGATATTCAGAACCATGAATTTAAGTGTCAGCTCTGTGTAAATAATTATATAAAAGGTTACTTTCCTCTTTATCTTAAGAAATAATTAAATATAATTAGAGGTAATTACACTAGAAAGGAAAAGGTCTTCTGTTAATTCTAGCAACAATAATTCATATATTGTCTTTTCATTTGCTATGCTGTTTATGGCACAACTGGAAAAGTATGTGATTTCTTTAACTACATAGCAGGCATTCTGTTACTGTGTTGGGATATGGGTTTGTTTTTTTGTCATATCAATAGTTCAAGAGTTATGAAAAAAATACATTTGTAAGTCTGAGTTAGATGTGTAGCTTTTGCTTGTTTACATTCTATGTTGTCAAGGAATTTAATGGAGGCAATACAAACAGCACACATAAAGAACACTCATCTTGCTTAAAGAAGAATAAAGCTTATCTGCTTTATTTCTAGTGAGGGACAGATGCTGAATTTTGCAGGTGACAATGGTGTGTGTTAATATGCTGTTTATTATTTCACTATCTTGACAAATCTTTTTTTTAAAATCCTAGTATCAATATACCATGGAAAATACCCTGGTATCTTCTGATAGAAGTATTATGGTATTATAGTTTATGCTATTTTACCTTTAATTTCTTTATTTGGAAGGCCTATATTTTTGAGCAAGTGAATGATTGACAAGCATGAAGGAATTCTTGAATTCTGGTATAATATAGTAATTTTTGCACCTCTCTTACATTATGGGGAAAATCAATGATTATGATAGTGTTAATTATATTGTTAAAAGTCAGAGTAGAGCTCACAGCCTATGAATACTTGTTGGCATACTCCCACAGTATCATAACGTAATTGATCAAAATAATGCTTAGAGTCCTCTCATTATAGATTAATTTGGTGTTCATCAGAGTATCACCAATCATAATGATTTCATTTGGTATTCAGAGATGTCATATATTTCTCCATAGGTGTTCTTGGACACTTAAAATAAATTGCATCTTTCCTCTTGAATTCTTTGATGACATGTTAATGCAAAATACGTTTGCACTAACACAATCTCTACAATTCTCCCAGCCCACCTGGTACCACAGGGGCAGATCTTCTTCCATAGCATCTGAATTAGTAAAATAAAGATTTCCCCTAAAAAAAAAAAAAAAAAGAAAAAAAAGAGTAACACTATTTAAAAAGCATGCACAAGTGTACACAATATAAGTACTTCATTTTGTTTGTTTGTTTATTTGTTTTTCCATTCAAATAAAGAAGCCGTGAAATAATTTGAAATTTAAACACAGATACAAAAAAATGCTAACTTTCCAGTACTGCCTTTAAGAAATAATTATATATCAAAAGCACTTATAGTTAAGACACAAGAAACAACAACAGCAAGATTAGATTTGGGAGCTTAGACTACTTTTGACTTTAGCAAAAATCTGTTGATAATTTTTTTTTTGTCTGCCTACATTTACTAAAAGGACTTCTAATTGATATGAATTGAATTCCAGAAATTATGCATACATTCTTAATCGCCTTTCCTGTCCTTCTGGGTTTATATAGATCCAGGGTAGAATTGGCAGAGCTTGAATACTATTCATATATGGTTTATTAGGACAGTAGATTTCTATGTCAGAATGATGCACATTCCACAAAGTGTTGTCTTGCCATTGCTGAACCAAAAATTTCAGAGATGAATAAATAAGAAATAACAAGGCTTGATTCTGGTTTGAGGAAATAGATTTTAGTCTACCCTTAACTGTTTCAGATATTTTCTAGTATGTCAAAAAATAGACTAGGATCAGTATTTTCATCCTGCTACACTTAGAAAGTTATTCTGAGCTTCTTTTAAAAAGGAATGTATCTTCTGTTCTTCAGAAAGTACTGAGGATCTTTGTGACTATAATGAGTCTGTTGTAGCCATGCTTCCCACTGTCTAAAAGTAGCTGTACAAGGAAAGTCTTCTTAAGGTGGATTGATAATTTAATAAATGCTCAATAACTTTATAAGTTCTTCAGCACATAAGAACTGAATTATCTTTTATACTCATAGATTAGGTCTTTAAAATTAGAACTAAATCTTGACAAAATCTTATAAATGATATAAACTGGAATGCAAATCTCAGGAGGCAAATGCTTACAAACCAAAGGGGAATTGCACTGTAAAGCTACAATATTATTTCTTTCCTTTCCTTTAGCATTGCAAGTGAAAAGAAAATGGTGGAATATGGGAAATGTGATGCTGTAATGCTTTCCCTTCAGTAAGAATACACTTTCAGTATTTCTTTTTAACAGTTTCTCATAAGCAAATGCCTTAAGTTAGACTCATGTCTATGTCCATGTGACTAAAGTGGCTTAATTATTAAAAGTGCTGAATGATGAGCACATGCGTTAATATAAATATTTTTAGCATATTTTATTCTTAATGTTAAGAAATTTCATACTTCTTCTAAGCAATCTCTCTGTCCATGAAGGATACAGCCCTGGTACTAAATCCTGAGTGCTGACTCATCTTGAAAGTCCTTCTCTTGTTAATGATTGGGCCAGTAAAGTCTCGTCAGCTCAATAACAGGATGGCAGTAGCTCCAGATTCTCCTCAAATTATTTGCCTGTAACTTTCAAAAGGACTTAATAACTTAGGCAAGATGATTTCATTTAACAACTATAGTTTTGGTTTAATTCATAATGCTGAGCTGACCACATGACCAAGAAAATTAACTGCATAGCTTTTTCCTAGGCTGCTAGGAAACAGACCTGTGCAGTGAATCTGTATTGCACATTTAGTTGCCATCAAAGGCAGCTATGATGTAAGGGGTTGACTGCAGACCATATAAAATATAATTTGATTGCAACCTTAAAGGGATCCAGTTTAAGTTTAAGGTTTACAGACTAAGCCAATACTACCGTTAAGTACTGTCAACTCTATCTGATGCTATGGAAGGTCTGAAATCATCTGATTAATTCCTCTAAAGATGAGTTCTGACTCTTAAGGGTTAAAACAATTTATATAATACTGTTTTCTGACTTTTCATTACACTCTTGAATTCCCTTACATATCCTGGTGTTTCAATCTGCCTGAATCTGTGTAATGTTTAAATCGCCTTTGACCTTTAAACAATTTATCAAAGCAGGTCAATTCTGAAGGGAACTTCAAATCTGACTGTGAGATTTGCTGTTTCTCTGGGAAACTCCAGACCCAGATTCCTGAAGTTCGTGTACCTTCACAGATCTTAACAGTTGTGGTAGCTTAATGAATGACAAAAGGCCTCTCTACGTAAAAGGGTTTGTGTGGTGTTCCAGAGGAAAGAAGTTAAATTCAAATACTTTTTTTCCCAGATTTACATAGCCATAAAGAAAACTAGGTTGGATGAGACCTAAGTCATTTTGTCTCATGTCCCACTCAAACCAAGGCCAGATGAGGTCTGACTTACTCGAGTTCAGGGCCTTACTCAATTGATAATAAAATAACTGGAAAGAAGATCACAAGCCCATAGAGCTGCATGGGTTCCAATTCTCTTCCTTAACTGACTTAAAGACACGTTGTGAGTTTTTGGAATCACAAACAACTGCATAAGAATATGGGTCCATCTACTACCACCCATGAAAATTAATATTGCAGCTGAAATAGACAAACTTTGTAAAAATTAACATAAATTCAAAGAAACCAAAGAATTCAATGAAGTGTCCAGAGACAGTTTATTTACAGTTATTACACATGGGATGTCTGTCTTTGTTGCTAATATTACCTACCTTCCCTCGACCAAATAGTAAATTTGTCATCTTCCATGCTAATATTTCAATAGGAAGGTGTTTTGTTTTGTTTTGTTTTCTGTGCCAAACATGTACCTAGCACCAATGACCAGACCAGGCTGTATGGGTTTTCTGGCAACGTGGTCTTGTGGAAAGTGCCTCTGCCAAGGCATGGAAGGTGGAAATAAATGATTTCTAAGGTCCTGTACAGCCCAAACTGTACTATGATTCTATTAGTCTGTGACCATGATTGCTATCTTTATATTCTTTATATTCTATGATTGCATCTTTATATTCTCGTGTAGAGCAAAATTCCATAACAGATTAAGCAATAAATTAATAAACTGTGGTGTTTTATTGCTTGTTTGTTTGTTTGTTTGTTCTCCAGAAATTAAGTAGAGGACCATTGTCTGGATATATTTTTTTTTCTGTGTCTCTCAAACTATATACTTAGAGATTACTAATTCTCAGTTAAATTCTTAAGCATAGATTAAAAAGTGAATTTACAGAAAAAGTCTGTGATTTTTAATGGGAACATTATCATGTTGACAAAATATCAGATCCTGATTTTGTTTACAGTTTACTAATGTTATAAACATTTTTTTCAGATCTAGACATATTTTAGCAAAGCCATGTACTTTGATTTTTTTTTTTTAATTTTAACTTATAGGAAATTATTGACTGTACGTTATGCTTATATGTTCAGTATCTATTGAAATAATTTGACAAACTGATCTGGGGAATAGCTTTTGCTTGAGAGACAGTTTTTAGAGATATTGCAAAGACTGAAAATCTGGATAGTAGTCAGGTGAGTGTTCAATGTCTACATGGAATGTGTGGTATATTTCTCTTTGGAAAGTATGCTAGAATAAGGCGACTGATCCATTGTTTTAAATCACTGAAAATCTGTCATACATTATTTATTTATTTATTTATTTAAATTAAAAAAAAAAAAGTTTTGTTAAATTGTAAGTACTTTTTAGTACTTTTAGTACTTTTTTGTTAAATTTTAATACTTTTTGTCTAGCTCTTGTGCAGTAAAGCTTAATGTGAAATGGAGTGTTCTTCTTTCTAGAAAACAAAGACAAAACAAATTAAAAATAAAACCAACCAACCAACCAAAGAAACAAAAAAAAAATGCCTTTGACACAGTTCTGCAATGTTGAATTAGTAGTTTTTCTTATTGTTAAATATACTTTTCTACCATTATTTATATTTTTAAGTATCTTTCTCACTTCAGCTCTTCTTTTGTATACTACTTTGGTGGTACAACAGCTCTCTTTGCTTTACACAACTTTTTCTCAGTTTTTTTAAGTGCCTTTAACTTTTTTCTTTTCTTTTCTTTTCTTTTCTTTTCTTTTCTTTTCTTTTCTTTTCTTTTCTTTTCTTTTCTTTTCTTTTCTTTTCTTTTCTTTTCTTTTCTTTTCTTTTCTTTTCTTTTCTTTTCTTTTCTTTATCTCTCTCTTTTTTTTTTTTTTTTTCCAGCTTTCTTTTTCAAAAAACATAAATTTTGAGTTTTGGGACAGTCAAATAAGGTTCACAAATAATAATTTGTGAACGCTAAAAAGAGCAAAAATGCAGCAGTTTTGTCTCTTGCATCCTGTTGAATATTACCTAAAGCAGTAGCTGTAGGAGAGAAAATTTCTCAGTAGGATCATTGTTCTTTCCTCAGTGGCAGAGCTCCCATAAGTCAGAAATCCTAAAACAAATAAATAAATAAAAAATATTTCAATAAGAGAATGAGAAGGAAAAATAGGTAAACAACTATGACAATGAGTAATTTTGTATTTCATTTCATTTTCCGAGTGAGGACAGACAAGGCTGAAAGAGAACCTCATGGTAGCAGCTTCATTTGAAGACTATAGGTAGTCTGAGATGGAATTTAGGTCTGAATTACAGTGATTTCTCTTTGACATTTCAGTCAGCTCACCTTAATGATACATGGTCATATGTTTTTCCCACTCTGCTATCATCGTCACCTTTATTCCTTTATTCACATTATTCCTTTGGGATAATCAGAAAATAGAAACACATGAGTTGCATTTACACAAAAAGCTTTACTTGCCCTACTTGCAGTGTACGTAACCTATATCAGCAATAGCTAATGGGACAGCTATGTGACCACAACGCATGCTGGAGATGTTGGAGAACAAAATGATGCTTCGTTTAACTTTTATTTTTTTTTTATTTTTTTTACCTGTTACGGCTACAGGAACGACAGCCATGCATGGCTACATACTGGGGTAAATAAAGTGACTCTGTTACTTAAAGCCAATAGTTTTATATCCTTTTACTTCTCTAATACTATTGGGCTTAATTATTCAATAACACATGGAGGTCCTAGTACTGATGGTTGTTCAGAACCTCCTCAAATTTCTTCTGCTCTTACAGAAATAATTCCCAGAAGGGAATGAAATGAACACATGTGGAGGTTTTACCATGCTGTGCTGCTGAGCTCCATCACAACCACTCTCTCACTTACCCTCCTCAAAGGAAAAAAAGGGGAAAATTAAATGGGAAGTACTCAAGTGTCGAAATAAGTACAGGGAGATCATTCACCAGTTATCATCATGGGCAAAACACACACAGCACAGGCAAATTAAAATAAATTATTGCCTATTACTAACAGACTAGAACAGAGAGAAACTAAAAGCAAACTAAAAACACTTTCCCCACCACCACCCATCCTGGCAACTCCTCTATTGAAGCAGCCTAGCATGCAATTGGCCTTCTGGGCTGCAAGCTCACGTTGCTGGCTCATGTCAAGTTTTTCATCCACTAGAACTCCCAAGTCTTTCTCTGCAGGGCTGCTTTCAATGAGTTCTTCTCCCAGTCTGTACCCATGCCTGGGATTGTCCTGACCCAGATGCAGCATCTTGCACTTAGACTTGTTGAATGTTATTAGGTTCATATGGACCCACATGGACACACTTCTCAAGCTTGTCCAGGCCCCTTTGGATGGCTTCCCTTCTTTCTGTTGTATCAATTGCACCAGACAACTTACTGGCATCTGCAAACTTGATGACACTGTCTATGTCATTGATAAAGATAGTAAGCAGTACCAGTCCCAGGACAGACTCCCGAAGGACTTCACTCATCACCAACCTCCACTTGGACATAAAGCCATTGACCACTACTTTCTGGGTACAACCTTCAAGACAACTTGTTATCCACTGAATGTTCCACCCTTCAAACCTATGTCTCTCCAATTTGAAGACCAGAATGTCATGTCAAAGGCCTTGCAGATGTCCAGAGAGATGACATCGTTCAGTCTTCCCTTGTCAACTGATGCACTCACTCCATCACAGAAGGCCACCAGATTGGTCAGGCATGATTTGCCCCTGGTGAAACCATGCTGGCTGTCTCGGATCACCTCTTTGTCTTGCATGTGCCTTGGCATTGTTTCCAGGAGGTTCTGTTCCATGACCTTCCCAGGCACAGACATAAGACTCACGAGTCTGTAGTTTCCCAGGTCCTCCTTTCTACCCTTTTTAAAAATGGGAGTGATGTTTCCTTTTTTCCAGTCACCAGGAACTTCACCTGACTGCCAGGACTTTTCAAATATGATGGAGAGTGGCTTACCAACTACATTAACCAATTCCCTCAGGATCCTGGGATGCGTGTCATCAGGCCCCATAGACATACATGCTAATTTCCATGAGGATGTCTTGAACATGCTCTTCTCTTACAGTAGGAGGGACTTTGTTCCCCCAGTTCTTCTCTTCAGGTTCAAGGAAATGAAAGGCAATGGATAATCTAACTGTCAGTGAAGACTGAGGCAAAGAAATTGTACAGTTCCTCAACTTTCTCCAAATCTGCTGTTACCAGTTCACCTTTCCCATCTATCAAAGAGAGTGGGTACACTCTCTTTGTCCTTTCTTTTTTTGGGCAAAGTACCTACAGAATACCTTCTTGTTATTCTTTATATCTGTTTCCAAATTAAGTCCCATCTGTGCCTTGGTATTCCTGATGCCATCCCTGCACATCCATACAGCTTCCCTATACTCTTCCCAGGCCACACATCCCTGCTTCCACCACCTGTGCATTTCCTTCTTGTGTCTCAGTTTGACCAACAGGTCCTTGCTCAGCCATCCCATTTTTCTGCTCTCTTTGCTTGCTTTCTTACAGAGGGTCATGGAAGTTCTTGTGCTCTAAGGAAAATAACCTTAAAAAGTTTCCAGCTCTGCTCAGCTCCTTTGTCCGTGAAGACAGGGTCCTAACTGCTTTTCATCAGGTTCATATTCCTTGATATCTCAAACTCAGCCAGTGCATAGTCACTGCTGCCCAGATTTCCTCCAAACTTCACTTCTTTAATGAGTTCATCTGTATTGGTGAGCACCAGTTCCAGTAACACTTCTCCTCTGGTTGTTTGTCTAATACCTGGACCAGGCATTTATCCTCAGTGCATTCTAGGAATCTCCTGGATTGCTTACAGCCTGCTGTGTAGCTTTTCCAGAAGACATACAGGTCATTGAGATCCCCCCTCAGGATGAGAGTGTGTGAGCATTATACTTCTTGTAGTTGAAGCAAGAAGGCCTAATCAACAGACTTCCCTTGATCAGGTGGCCTGTAGTATACCCCAACCACAAGGTGTCCTTTATTGGTGTGGTCCTTAACTTTCACCAACAAGCTCTCAGCCTGTCCATGGCTGTTTCTCAAAGGCATCTCTTCACAATCAATACCTTCCCTAAGACAGAGGGCAATATCCCCTCTGTCCTTCCCTGCCTATCTCTTCTGAAGTCTTGTAGCCCTATACTCCAGTAGACCAGTTGTGTGATCCATCCCACCACATTTCTGTGATAGCAATCAAGTCATACATGTCCAATTGCACCATGGTTTCCAATTCCTCCTACTTGTTTCCCATGTTGTGTGCATTGATGTAGGGGCACTTCAGCTGGGCTATTGGTTGCCTCACTTTTGTAGGACACCCTTCCTGATTGCTTTGGAAAGGTTCACAAGTATTTCCTTGTTGTTTCTTAAAGCGATAGTGTTCTCAGGTTTCCTTCCTTGACTCAGAGGTACATCCCCTTTCCCCACCACATCTAGTTTAAAACCCTCCTGAGAAGCTCAGCCAACTTACTCATGCCACACCTGGTCAGCTGTGTCCCATCTGGTATCAGCATGCCCAGTCTCTCAAAAGCGTGTCCAAGATTGTAGAACTCAAAGCCTTGAGCATGGCAACAGACTTGTAGCCAGTCATTCACTTGTTCCATTCATCTTCTTTTTGTGTCCCAGTCACAAAGTGGGAGGACAGAGGAGAACACTACTTGCACTCCTGATCCTAACATTTTTCTGAGGGACATAAAGTCCCTTTTGATATATTTGGAGTCTCCTTGTTTCAGTCTTATTTGATCCTATGTAAAAAAAGAAGGAAGGGGTGGTAGTCTTTAGGACCCAGCAGATTTGATAGCCTCTGTCACAAATGCAAACCCCAGGCAGGCAGCAAACCTCTCTAGAAAGATTATCTGAATGGTAAATGGATGCCTCAGTGCCTCTCATAGAGGAGGCTCCAGTGACTAACAACCTTTGTGCCTTTTTTGTGGCACTGCTCCTCCTGCTCAGGAGACTCCTCCTCCAGCAGAAACAAGGGTCTACTCTCCTCCCTTGTCCTGTGAGTCTTTCCAGTGTGTTCGTTCAAGACTGGAAGCTTGCTTACCTTCCCCTTCCCAGGACTTAAGGCAGGACTGTTGCTCTGCCCATGTCAGTAAATAATACCATTTGTCAATCTCCCTCTCAGGTTTCTGGATGCTATGTTAGGAGCTCCTCTTGTAACAGAGCCACCTGTTTAAAAAGTTTATCCAGCTGGGCCTCCAGGCCTTCAGGGCTTATGGGAACTTCTAGAAATTGGAGTTCCCTGGAAATGTGGGTCTGGGCTGCTCTTTTGATCCTCAGGAGGTCTGTTTGTGTGTAGGCATCTGCCCGGGGAGGTTACAGCCCCTCTGTTTCAGTTTCAGCCTCAGATTGTCAGGCTCAGTAGGCAGCCATAATTTCTGTTTAGGAGAAGGCCCTTCCTCTGTTGCTCCCAGAATACAAAGTGACTGACCCTTTTCCCTCCCTGCTTGCCTTGCTATAAGCACTGCCACACCACCACCTGACTGAGCTCCTGAGAACTCACACAAATCACACTCCTTTGGGGCTGCCTTTATACAAATGTGTGTGTGTGGGGGGGGGGGGGGGGGGGGGAGGGGGGGGGCTGGGGAGTGCTCCTAGCTGCTCATCCAGGCATGCCTGCTCATCCAGGCATGCTCCAGGGGCTCATCCACGGGCTGAAGCATGGAGATCTGCTCTGCTGTGGGACTCAGGGGCTGCAGGGGGACAGCCTCTCCACAGGCCACAGGGGCACTGCTGCTTCGGCACATGGAGCACCTCCTGCCCTCTTTCTGCACTGACCTTGAGGTCTACAGGGAGGTTTTTCTCTCATGTGCTCACTTCCCTCTTCCAGCTGCTGTTGTACATTTTTTTTTCCCCTGTCTTAAATCTGCTCTCCCAGAGGCCCAACCAGCGTTGCTCAGTGGCTCAGCTCTGGCCAGCAGCTGGTTTCTTTTGGAGCCAGCTGGAGCTGGCTGTGGTCTGACATGGGACAGCTGCTGGACTCTTCTCATAGAGGCCACCTCAGCAACCTCACTGCTACCAAACCTTGCCATATAAATCCAATACAACACATAGTCACAATATGTGTTAACAGGACAGAAGGTACAAAGGGATTTATTTTTTCCCTTAATTGAAGTCCTGCCAGATGAACACTAAGGCTCAGTGTTTTAATTCCCTGGTGGAAAGAAGCTAGACATCTAATTGAGAGTGAAAATTGCTTAATATTTATGTCAAAGGATACACTTCAGTTTGTGTGAGGTGAGTCAGTCTAAATTTCCCTTTCATTCAGAACACAACCATCTTTAGCTTACATTTTAATGCACATTGATATATTCAGAATTACTGGAGAGGGTGTATGATGTGGTTACTCTTCATATTCTTCTGCATCTATGGAGTTCACACATAGTAGGATACTTAAAAAGAGATACATATGCAAATACAGACATTCATCCACAGTGCCATGCCCTATCTAGACCACTTTTGAAACACAGTATTGACAGTAATACACCGATGGGGTCAAAACCTACCATACTCCATAATAATGATGGTGGTTACAGTATTGGAGCATATGTTGACATAAACCAGCATTTTTCAAATTAATAGAAGATACAAACATATTTGACCAAAGCCTGCCATTATTTATCCTAGAGCTCATAAGTTACAATAATTACTGTTACATCAGTATGACAATGTGTTCACTATGGTCTAAGCAGGAGCCAGATGTAAGATGAAAGTCTGGTTACCAAATCATAGATGCAGTCAGGCACTTATTTTCTCTGCTTCTAGGGGGGATACATCATTGTCAGAAATGTCTTTATATTATTTTTAGGACAATTAAAATAATTTACTGCAGCAAAATATTGTTTTAGGGTTAAATGTCTGGTCAATCACCTAGAGACAAGCCTTTATGCAGACATCCAACAACATATAGCTTATGACTTCTGAAAAATCCAAATGCTTCCCTTATAGTGAAATCAATTGCTTGTTTTTTTGTATCTCACACATTATCTTCCCTAAGTATGCTTCTGTAGTTTTCTAGCGTTCCCTGTATTAGGTGATCATATTTATATCCTTCCATGCCTGTCTTTTAACAAAGGGAAAGAAAAGCAAGAAACCCAAAGCTGCTACATGGTCAGTGATCAATTACATAGAAGCATATCATTAACAATATTCTCAAAGGGAATAAAGTCATTAAGAAATTATTTGTGCACCGGCAAATTGGAGATACATTGTTTGTATATTTCTGTTTGTCAAAGAAACTGCCTTGGTAATGTTGATGCTGTAGTAGGCTGCAAAAGAACAGAGAGTTTAACAAAGTTCAGGAACAGCTTTAGCATATTCATTCCCATGATGCATCCTTTCTCTCTGAAAATAATGACTTGTTGCTGTGACTCTGAAGTACAAAAAAGTGGAAAACTATCAGTAAATTTCAGTGTTACACCTTCAATCATGAGCCAGAATCAGATTTTGTTTTCTTTGATTATAATATCGAGGTTGGATCTACACTTACAGTATTAGTCCTACTCTAGTCTTTTCTGTGAATAGTTCCTTTTCCTGTGAAAAGTTCCTAGGCTCTTTTCATGTAGACAAAGATGTTCTCTTTTTGTACGTCCATAATCCCTGTGAGGACATACCTGATGCTATGTACCTGTATAGATGTTTCATTTCAGGCTTGAATAGCCTATATATACTCTCTGTTCTTAATAGATTAGGTACTGCACTTGTCATGAATAGAATTCAAGTCAAATTTTAACACTGACTGGAACTAAGTATATACAGAATTCAACTTTTTTTTTTTTTTTTTCTTTTTTTCTTCCATCTTCTGTGGGTCTTCTTCCTAATATGGTATTGCACAATTTTGCCTCATGCAGTTAAGCTTTTGACATATATTTAGTATCTGAAAGATGGCTGATGGATTAGCTGCACTGTTAGCACTTGACCGCAGCTGTGGTATTTTAAATCACTTCAGGGCTGGTCAAACAGATGAAGTTGTGTGCGTGTGTGCACGCACACTCATATGCTTGATGTGTGAGAAAACAGAAAGACAGGCATATTGTCCCTGTCCATACTGTCTTTTACTAATTGTCTCATTAGTGTATTAATACAAAATTATCACCATAACCATTTGAAAAATATGTATTCCTATTTTGCTTTCCTTTTTCACTTACGGGGATGTCTCCTTTTCTTCAGTCATAGGGAACTATGCCCCTTAGATTCTCTATGATTTTTTAGGATATGACTTAATTAAAACAAATAATAAACATATAAATCCCTAGAAACAAATAATACCAATATTATATTAATTGGCTGATGTTGGGGTAATACTGAGTGATATTCCAGCAATGTTTAAAGATTTCTCAGTAATAAATTTTAATAAGTTTTTCTGACAATCTAAGTAGGGCCTCAGAAATCATAATATTAAAAGGAGGAAAATTATTCATGTAGCAAAACATGAAACTTCCCTCTTGCTTTTGCTTTAAAATCCAATGACTGTGCACAACTTTTCCCAAATTGTTTCCTCAGTGACTTTTATCCACTAACCAGAGATTGAATTAATGAAAATAGTCCTTTTTCTAGCATCAGCAAGCACTTTGCTATTTTCCATTAAGCCTGTCTGCTTTTTATTACTACTACTACTACTACTACTACTACTACTACTACTACTACTACTGCTATTATTAGTATTATCCCCAGAATTTCATTTAAAACATCTTAAGTAGTGTTTAACTTTTTCTGGTAGGTAGAAGGCATATTCCTTTTTGGCATGTATATGTGTGAGTACAACCTGAGCATCTATGAGACAGATAAAACTGAGTAACAGTTGAGAGGTTTCTGGATCTCTCGCTGAGCTAGATGTAGTGTCCTATGGGAACAAAATCTTTTCCCACAGGACATGTGCATATGGAGCCTTCCTCTGTAGGTGTTCTTAAACGTGTGTTATACTCTTAAAAAAATAAAAAATAAAATAAAATAAAATAAAATAAAATAAAATAAAATAAAATAAAATAAAATAAAATAAAATAAAATAAAATAAAATAAAATAAAATAATAATACTGTATAATAATACTGTTTTGTGTAGACTTTTTAGGGTTGCTGGCCTTGTAGTAATCTTCATGTTTGCTTTAGGGTATACTTTGCATAAAATGTAAAGGATTTGATAATAAAACATGAGTTGTCCATCATGTGGAAGTCAGAGTTTTAATCTGTTCAAATAGAGTGAACTGGTATTTCTGCAGATTCTAAGACCATTCTAAGGAAAATGAGAGCCTACCTCTCATTTTTATTCCATTGCTGATTTAATAAGCTTGTTATGACTGAAATTATTGTTTCAGTATAAAATATGATATGGTCATCCTAATTTTTTATGATGAAGCCACATTATCAAAAAGTTTTAAAATTCATGTAAGATAAATTGTATTGCTGAAATCTCAGGGCAATTCTCCAGTTACACTGAGTGCTTGCTCAGTGTAATGCACTGCCTGTGAATGTAGTATTGGTAAACTAAATCCAATGAGACATGATTTCGGGAGAAGTCCAAAGAAATTTCCTTATGGGTTCATTTTTTCTTTTGGTTTATTTTCCAGGAATAAAATATTCCTCCTCCTTCTCCCTCCCTCCTTCCCTTCCTCTCTCCCTCCAATGCTCCCTCTTTCTTTCTTTCTTTCTTTCTTTCTTTCTTTCTTTCTTTCTTTCTTTCTTTCTTTCTTTCTTTCTTTCTTTCTTTCTTTCTTTCTTTCTTTCTTTCTTTCTTTCTTTCTTTCTTTCTTTCTTTCTTTCTTTCTTTCTTTCTTTCTTTCTTTCTTCTTTCATCCTTCCTTCCTTCCTTCCTTCCTTCCTTCCTTCCTTCCTTCCTTCCTTCCTTCCTTCCTTCCTTCCTTCCTTCCTTCCTTCCTTCCTTCCTTCTTTCCTTCTTTCTCCCTCTCTCTCTCTCTCTCTTTGTCTCCCTCTCTCTCTCTTTGTCTCTCTTTTTTTGTTTCTTTCTCTCTTTTTTTTTCTCTCTTTCTCTCTCTCTCTTTCTGTCTTTCTTTCGACAATCCATTTTTATTTGAAATGGCTGTACTTTGTTGAATGCTTGCCTGAGTTTTTTAGAACTAAAATTTTATATTTGTAGGCCTACAGAATTTTGCTACAGCATACCTCAGTAGAAGTTGGTGAAAGTCAGGCAAGTCTGAATGAAAGCTGAAAAATTTCACCAAGTCTTACAGCAGTGAAGTCAGTTCAAATTACAGAAGTAAAATTAAAGGTCAGAAATTAAACTTTGACCTTCAGCTTTTTAGTTTTACAGTATTGGCTCTTGTAAGCCAATTAGCAGCACTGAGGTATCCCAGCAGAGTGATAGGAACTACATCACTTTGGCACATTTAAAAATAGGCTATGCAATATACCAGAAAATGTGTTTGTAAGAAGCACAATTCATTGGCCGGAGGTGAGTTAGTTAAGCTAATGGAGCTTTTGTCTTCCTCTCTGTCTTACTTTCATCTCTAAGTTCTGTGAATTCAAGGTAAATGTCAACTGCGTTGAGAAGGGTTTCATCCTCAAAAATGGCATTTGCCCTGAGTACTAATCCATAGTGTCTTATAATAGAGTGTAACCACCAAGTAAATGAATCCACTTTTCTCTTACAGTCCTTCTAGGACAAAGACAGAACCCATTCATTTAAAAGTAATGGGAGGCCTTTGACATATTGCTGGATCTTTTATACGTGAGTCTATAATCAGGAGTTTCATGGAGACAGTGCCTACATTTATTTCTCACTAAAGGAAAAAGAAGGTGGAAGTGG
The DNA here is from genome assembly GCF_047663525.1 of Anas platyrhynchos. Lineage (NCBI taxonomy): Eukaryota > Metazoa > Chordata > Aves > Anseriformes > Anatidae > Anas > Anas platyrhynchos. The sequence continues at coordinate 38,811,597 of NC_092621.1, read as the reverse complement.
TTGGAAGATGGGAATATTTCCTTTCTTTGCTTTCATAAACACAAAGAGTGCCTTCTCTTTGAAGGGCTTTCTGCACTGGAAAATGTTAGCATAAGGAGAGTACTTGATACTATTACAGAAAATGTTGAGAGGGTTTGCAAGGAAAAAAAGAAGGAAGGCTAGAAGGACAAAAGGACAGATGGAATGATGGACGGAAGGACAAACAGAAGGATGGACAGAGGAATGGAAGGAAGGAAGGAAGGAAGGAAGGAAGGAAGGAAGGAAGGAAGGAAGGAAGGAAGGAAGGAAGGAAGGAAGGAAGGAAGGAAGGAAGGAAGGAAGGAAGGAAGGAAGGAAGGAAGGAAGGAAGGGAGGGAGGGAGGGAGGGAGGGAGGGAGGGAGGGAGAGATGGAGAGGGAGAAAGAGGAGGAGAAGGAAAGAGAAGAGGTAGAGAAAGAAAGGGAGGGGAGAGAGAGAGGTGAGAGAGGATGAAGGGAAGGAGGGAGACTGCAATAGGTTACTGGCTAAAGTTAAATTGCTAACTTGATACTGTTGAAACAGAAAAACATGTTTTGAGCAACAGGCTGCATTCCCAGTTTCACATTGGTACAGAATGTGTCTCATTCATATTAAATTTTAGCACATAAAAGATATTTTCTAAACGTAAGCTAGTCATTTAAATCTCCCTTTAGACCACAGAAAGAAAATACCCACACAGCTGACTATATAATTACTGTAAACACTAATTTTAATGTGGGTTAAACTGTTAAACAAAGGAGGACAACGCAACTATTACATATGTTAATTAAAGTTGGATGCATCCCACCTGTAATAATCTCTTTTTATTTGTTTGTTTGTTTGTTTGAAGTACCAGTGACTAGATAAAAATTATCAGCAAGAATATTTAGCTAGCATTTATCGTTAAATGAAGAGTCTTCAGAAAAGTTCTATGATAAATGAATTCTAGAAATAAAAAGTAGATGTATTACAGAAGAGAAAAAAAAAAGCCTCTTTAATCAGATCAGGGATGTTTTTATTTGTGTCTTTTCTACAGTGGTGGAATGATCATTAGCAGCTAATTACACATATATGTAAAACTATTGAAAAAGTTAAATAGCAACTTAACTATTCTAAGATTTATTATATTCTGTGTGAAAGACAATATAGCTGCAAGAAGAGAATGCAAGCACTTCTCTGACTTAGAAACTGACACCTTGTCCCTGTATAAAGCCCTTTTTGCCCTTACCACCACCTCTTGTGACAATATAAAACCACAAAATCTTTCTTGCTTTACTGTCATTTTCATTTTTTCTCATAAAAGATACAAGTTAACAATTTCTGAAAATGTAATAGGTAGGGATCTAGGAATTTTATTTATTTTTATTTTTTTTTTATTACAGAATACTTGACATTGGAAGGTACCTCATGACAACCTCTACTGATCCTCTTTTTGCTGTGATGTTCCTGGTAGAAGCCAGAGCAGGGTATTATGTGGGGTCCCTGACTTTGGCTCTCTGTGTTCATTTGTGGGCTTTGATAGCAGCTTTTTATCACATAACTGAACAATATTCCCATCTATTTGTATGACACAGTCATCAGAATTAAAATAAAAAAAAATAAAAATATCCCAATGTATGTCACCCTACCTTCTAGTGCAGTGTCTGGCAACATAGGGAATTAACAAATAGAAGAACGTCTCTTGTTCGGACTAAACCTTTCCTTTTTCACTTTAAATTACATTAATAACTATAAGGTAGAAAGGAAACTTAAATATTAATTCTGAAGGTATTATTGACTATCATAAGACTTTGGCAGTTGTGTTAGAAACAGACATATTCTGAGTGCTGCTTGTGAGGGAGAAATTGTAGAAATTATTGTCTTTTGCAGAAAAGGATATTTGGAATTTTCTACTCATAAAATAGTCAATAAAGTGTTGTGGAGTGTTAATTTGTTGAATTTCAATGTTATTCAGTGAGATGTGTTTAAAATGGTAACAAATATAACAAATATTTTGAACAGAAACTTGTGAGGCCAAACTAGACTTCAGGAAAAAAAAAAAATATATATATATATATGTGGATTAATGTTCAGAATGTGCTTTTCAGCTCAGGTTTTCACCTGAGTTACAATTACAGTCAGCTGAAGAATGTAATAAAATTATTATAACTTAACTGTAGCAATGACTAGGAATGTTTTGAAAGCATTTAAAATGTTCTTCATAACAGAAGTGAAATTGAATATATAACTTTTCTGTTATGAAGTCCTGAATTTTAAGGGATTATCAATGTCACTGTTATATTTTATATACATAAGTTTCTTTATGAGACATCTTAATGGCATTACGCTTCTTACTGAGAAGCAAAGTCCCACCAAAAGGATGAATCACAAATAGTCACAGCTAGTAATCCTACTTAGTTAGAATGTTAAAAACAAACAAACAAACAAACAACAACAACAACAAACTCATATGTTTTGTTTATGTTTTGTTTTGTTTTGTTTTACTACCATGTCAGAGATTACCAAAAGATCATTAACCTTTTTGGTAAGATTTAAACCAATTCATTGATCTTTTGATCTGATAAGCTTGGAACAAGTGATCTTTTGTACTTGCATTCCAGCATTTTTTATGCTCATGTATTAAGGACTGTGATTACAGGGGAGGGGAGGTGTGTGTGAGGGGGAAATAAATAAATAAATAGACAGTTTACAAAAGCTGCATTGATTTCTACTGTGTTTTCTAGCATGCTGCCTCCAATCTGAAGAAAATAAGGCAATCTAAAGGCACAGATTCTATACAGAAAGGTCTCGAGCAAAACAGGCTTTGAAGCAAACAGCTGTATTACAGGTATCAATGTCAATATCAATTATGCCTGCATATAAATGATTTTTTTATTATTATTATTATTTTTAAGTCAGTGCATTGGTCCAAGTTTTAGTGTAAAGATTTAGTATATTTCACACTTCATGAAAGACATACATGTATTCAATATATTTATAACTTACAGTTAGGCTTTTAGACTTTAAATGTTCAAATTTAATGCTTTATTTCAGCAAAACTACCTTTTGGTAATATTTTAGGATAATTTAAACTTAAATTTTATGTTATTTTTAAACCATGTTATGAAAGTGTAATGGTCTAGTCCATGTCATATGTAACATAACTGTGTTGTCTTGGTCAGTCAAAAGACTATGCATGAATGGGGTCTGACATAACCATAGTAACTGATTAAATATTTATCAGTGGGACCAATCTCATGAGAATGAGTGTGAGGAAGGTCCCTGATTAAATGTGAAGGGGTTTTAGTTTTTAAATAGCTACAGTTTCATTTTATTTCTCACAGAAACTGCTATGGCTGTTTTATCCCCTCTAATAGGTATAAAATGCAGCATCTGCATTAGGCAGCTCTGCATCCTTCTGTATCTCAGACTTACTACGTTAGAGCTTCCCAAGGCAATTACATGTCTATATGTCAAAACTGATACTCCCAAGCAGTTTGACATTTTATCTATTGAAATGACTATAGTATGTGTGTCTCTGAGCTAGATAAAAGCCTTTCATCTTACTAATGCAACAGTATCATGTCATTTTGTCTAATCAGATATGTCCTATTGTGAAAAGAGCTAAGTTTTCCACTGCATACCTTATGATTCTAAAGAGGACACCATGTATGAAGGGATGTCAGTGAATTATTGTAAAAGGGACTATATAAAATACATCCATTCCCTATTTTAGAAATCTATTCTCAAATCTTTTTAGTCATAATTCTTGTGTACAAATGGCACAGTTTGAGATACAAATACAGCTCAAAGTCTGAGAGTGGTTCATCCCTTTCTGTATGGGAACTCTCATTCTACTTGGTGCAAAAGATTGGGAAGAAGACATTTATTATAATGACATATCAGTAATAGAAGCTGAATGATAAAAGCAGGGAAGGCTGAGGGTGCCACTGTACTGTTATTGGGCTATTGTGTCTAGGCCCTGTGAGAAGTTTAACCCTCTCTACATTTTGACACAAATGAATTCTCCGTACTATAAAGGGGCCATAAGTGTCAGAGCTATTGGAACATTTGACAAAAAAAAAAAAAAAAAAAAAAAAAAAAAAAGAATATTTGTCATAGCAATAGAGATATTTCTTAATTTAATGAAAACTCCTTAAGAACCACAGCTGAGCTGCAACTCCAAGCAAACATAATAAGAGTCTCTGAAAAATCATCTAAAATGATTTTTGTTTCAATGAATGAAAGATTGCAGGTCTTACAAGCTCTGCATAAAGGTTCATAAAAATGACAGTCAGACCTGTGCGGGTCCAAACTGTACACATTATACTCTCTCTTGTTTATGTTTCACCTGAATAGGGACCTCAGAATATTTCACCTGAATAGGGACCTGGATACTTTCTGCCTTGCTTCTTATTTGGAAAAGTAGAGAGAATTTTGAAGCTTGACATTTCAGTATCTGATCTATATTGCCTCTGGATGCCTCAGCTGGGGCAAAGACAATTGTTTTCTATGATATAAAGAGGTGGAATGGAGGAAGTGTTACTAGCAAATATTACTTCCTAAGAACTTGTATATTTATAATACTCGGAACTCTTCTTCTAGATTTGCCAGTAGCCTGCCCTGTGTTATTCAGGTGTTGATCAAGCAGATTTTACTCATTTCAGTGTCATTACATTGGTTGGTTAACACAGACCATCTAGAGAACATCCAGCTATAAATAGAAATAACTTGTGGTTGAGACAGGGTTTATTGTTTGTTGCAATGTTTGTTTTTTAATGTTTTGGTTTTGTATTTTGTTGTTGTTGTTTGGTTTGTTGGTTGGTTGGTTTGGTTTGGTTTTTATTTGTTTGTTTGTTCCTTTCTCTAATATCTGGAGAACAGCTGTTGACACAGTTTTAGTTGTGCAGCAAACTATCCCATCCTCAGTGATGATATGAAATAAAGCTACCTTTGAGATTTGGAACATACGCAACTGTAACTGCGCAAGATCCAAAAATATATTGAGATCTCCAGGTCATTCAGTACAAATGCACTCACTTGTCCAGATGTGAACAAAAATAATACTTCAAATTTTACAGTATTTAGTATTGTCTTGTTATAGAATTGACTGTCAAGTGTTTTATGGGATAAGATTTTCAGAAGGAAAATATAAGAAGACCATATAATATAATGTAATTAATCATTCTGATTTTTGAGGACAGTTGCAAAATGGCAATGGAAGAGGAGAAGTTGGCACAGAAAAGTTATTGAGAATACAAGAGAAGATGAAGGAGATGAAGAAGAGGAGATGAAGACAGAAATGATAAAAAATAGATAAAACAATACAGGAAATATTATTATTAATAATTTTTACTTATTTTTGTCTCCAGAGTGACAGAACAAGAGCTGCATACACCAAAGCTTAGATAAGTTTTATTTTAGTGTTGCATACTATGAAAATGATCATTTCAGATGGCAGTAAGCCTCCTGCCTACAAATGTTTTTATCCTTCTATCAGGTAAAAAAATGAAATAGTAACTGGTAGAAGGGACATAAAGACTTGTAGAAAAAAAGACTGTTTTGGAGAAGAAGTATGTTCAACTAAGCTAAACAAGAGTGTGTTTTTTATAAGTCATTCTTATATTGAGCTATTCCATTAGTTTTTGTGGCCTTTTGAAATATGTCTGTATTACAGGATTTAGTATAATTTTTTGGCACCCGCTATTTCTTTCCACTTTCTTTTTGTAGAAAATCATAGTAAACGTTCAACTAAGTTAAACCTAACATATTTCTTTTTTCAGTGATTTCCAAGGGGAAATTTGGAGAAATCAATTAAAAGACCATCTAATTCCTTACCTATTTCCAAAACTTCTATCTTCACAAACTTGGCCTTCAAGTCCATGGGAGGAAATTGAATTCTGAGAGTCACCTGTGTGTAACCAATGAGTCTACTATTTACATTACACTGTAAAAACTTTTCTTTACTTCATACTGTAGCTCCATTATGCAGCCTGTTAAGGCTGCTGAGAGACCTATATTGTATCAATGGCTACTGCAAATCTGAACAACTATGCTGTAGCAGGCACTGTACTGTACTCTGCATTATTTTTGACTTCATAATCTCATAGGAAAGACAGGAAAGGAAATGACATACTTTTAAATGTACTCAGGTACACAGATTTATTTAAATCTGTTCTTAACATGTTTACAAAGGTGTCCCTTTCTACAAAGGATAACAACTAGCACCTTTTGATATTTGTGGAGAACGTAACAGGTTACTGTTAAAATCAAGTTAGGGACAACTAAATTTACTAACAGTGTTAGTTACTTGTAGTTTACATTATATAATAACAGTGCCATATAAGCACATTTCTGAGGATTTCTTCTGGCATAACTTCCCACATCTATGCTTCTAAGAATTATAGTGTATTTGCAAGCAAGAATGACCCAGTGAATATGTTATTTGCTTCTAACTTTGAAGACCCTACTTCCCCACTTTGATTCCTATTTTCTTGTCTTGTTTCAAGAGAATGGAGATAACAAAACTTCTATAATGTTTTCAAGGAAGATTAAATAAAATACATATTTTGAAATAAATATTTTCCAATAGCTCTTACAGACCAGAAGTAGAAGATATAACATCCCATTTTAGGGACAGGCATGAGAAGTAGAAGAACCTAGACTGGGAACCGTCACTTCAAGGAGAAAATGACAGAAGAAAGTATGTGATAGGTATCAAAATACAGATGTAGCTATGGCCACTTTCCCTTCTCAAATGTTTTAAGGAGAACACACCATAGTGAAGTTGGGGTAGAAGGAGAGCGATAAGTTGAAGGAGAGGGAATATAAGTAATTTATCCTTAGGCTGATGATAATTTTAACTACTGTGAGCACAGGATTCATCTTCAGATTGTTTCCATCACAAAAGTAACCTAAATCTTGTCTAAATCTTTGTGCTACTGTATAAATATCACTCCCATTTGTACAAAGGGTAGAAAGGAGGACCTGTGAAACTACGGACTCGTGAGTCTCACCTCTGTGCCTGGAGAGATCATGGAATAGATCCTCTTGGAAGCAATGCCAAGGCACATGCAAGACAAAGAGGCGATCTAAGGCAAGTGCAAATCACATCCAACAGATCCGATGGCCGTCTATGGTGGAGTGACTTCATCAGTTGACAAGATAAGACCAAACAATGTCATCTACCTGATCTGAAAGGTCTTTGGTATGGAAAATTTCTACATAAAATTGCATCATACATTTCAACATATTTAGTGGCCAAAATTGGTATTAGGTGGACAGGTGGGCTAGCTTATCTTAGAGGTCTCTTCCAACCTTAATAATTCTATGATTTTTATGACATTCTGCTCTCCAAATTGGAGAGACATAGGTTTGAAGGGTGGAACATTCAGTGGATAACAAGTTGTCTTGAAGGTTGTACCCAGAAAGTAGTGGTCAATGGCTTTATGTCCAAGTGGAGGTTGGTGATGAGTGAAGTCCTTCGGGAGTCTGTCCTGGGACTGGTACTGCTTACTATCTTTATCAATGACATAGACAGTGTCATCAAGTTTGCAGATGCCAGTAAGTTGTCTGGTGCAATTGATACAACAGAAAGAAGGGAAGCCATCCAAAGGGGCCTGGACAAGCTTGAGAAGTGTGTCCATGTGGGTCCATATGAACCTAATAACATTCAACAAGTCTAAGTGCAAGATGCTGCATCTGGGTCAGGACAATCCCAGGCATGGGTACAGACTGGGAGAAGAACTCATTGAAAGCAGCCCTGCAGAGAAAGACTTGGGAGTTCTAGTGGATGAAAAACTTGACATGAGCCAGCAACGTGAGCTTGCAGCCCAGAAGGCCAATTGCATGCTAGGCTGCTTCAATAGAGGAGTTGCCAGCACTTGGAGGGAGTGGATTGTCCCCCTTTTCTCTGACCTTGTGAAGCCTCACTTGAAGTGCTGCATCCAGGTCTGTGTCCCCTGCACAAGAAGGATGTGGACCTGACAGATCGAGTCAAGAGGAGGACTACAAAGGTGATCAGAGGGCTGGAGCATTTCTCCTATGAGGAATGGCTGAGAGAGCTGGGAATGTTTAGCCTGGAGAAGGGCAGGGTCCAAGGTGACCTCATTGTGGCTTTTCAGTTCCTCAAGGAGGCTTATAAAAAAGATGGAGAGCAACTTTTTGCTCAGTCATATAATGACAGGACAAGGGGAAAATATTTTAAACTAAAGGAGAGGAGATTTAGATTAGAGTTTAGGAGGAAATTCTTGACTCAGAGGTTGGTGAGACACTGGAAAAGGTTGCCTTTAGAACCAGATGGATGCCCCATCTCTGGCATTGTTCAAGACCAGGTTGGATGAGGCCCTGGGCAACCTGATCTAGTGTGTGGCATCCCTGTCTATGTCAGGGGGTTGGAACTAGATAATCTTTAAGGTCCCTTCCAATCCAAGTCATTCTATGATCCTATTAAACAAAAACAACAAGAACAACAAGAAAGACAACAACAACAAAAAAATCAATCAAATGTTAAAAGGCTGTACAGAAGCAAAGACAAAAAATAATTTTTCTCTACTTCCCTTTAACAAAGGATGTTCATCCAAGTCTGGTTTAACAAGGCCCAAAAAAAAAATCTTATGATTGAATTTATCCTAAATATTATATATTAAAAGAATATCCTAGTGGTTTATAACTGAACACTTCACAGTTAAAGCCCTTTCAAACGCTTATTTGAGAAATCAAATGTTGCATTTTCTGTGACTGTACTCCACAAGCACGTTTCTTACAGTTTTACACAGCATTACACTTTCCTAAAGTAATTAATTATTCTTATGTAATATACAGTCTTCAAGACTTTCAGATTCTTAACAGTCATCTATCAATTCAAATTGTTCTTCAGCACTTAGAGTAGAAACAGTTAATGTAACACAAGTACTCATTATACTATTTAGTTAGACAATAACATACAGTCTTCCTACCTATTTGAGTATGTCCTCTCCTTAAAATGATTATTTCAGATAACTAGTTCATCATTAGATGGGTAATTTTGTAAATTGTCTATTTAAAGTCATGGCTGTTTTCAGTTTTCACTACAGTTCTAGATGAAATGATAGCTTAGTATTATTCTACTATCTCCACAGGCATTCCTTTACAGCCTGGAAGAATGAGAGGTGTGTAATGGATGCTTACCTTTGATACTTCTTTCAGTGCTACTAGCAGGAGGGCTCCTCAGGCAGCCAGCTGAGAACCCATCTCTCATCTCTTGGTTTATATAGCTTAAGGGAAGTGACTTAGTGTAGTTGATAGGGGCGCTGGCATTAACTTTTAAGGTTATCTAATGACTGATTACCTTTTGCCAAAAAACAGTCTTGATAAGTCTACCTGTATACTAGTCACATTTTGTACATTATTTCTTTTTTTTTGGAACAGAAGTTTAATTAATTTCAGAAAACACTTTTTGATATTAAAAATAAATAAATAATTAAATAAATGATGTGTATGTAGTCATTTTGAAACATTTTGCATCTCTACAAATCTGTTCTGGGGACAATGAGAAGACGCTCTTTTTCCAGTTTAAGAAAATAATTTTATTACTGTTTTACTGTTACTTCTACTGTTACTGTTACTATTACTGTTACTATTACAGTTATGGTTATAGCTACGATTGTGATTGCAATTATTATTTTGTTGAATGACAAGTTTGGAGCAGTAGGGATGAATTTAGCTTCTGTCATTTTCACATTTTATTTATTTATTTATTTATTTATTTATTTATTTATTTATTCAGATTACTTCTAACTTTTAAGGCACCTGAGTTCTAATTGCTTCTTTGAAGACAAAGCATTGCTAGAGTTACTTCAGAGAATCACTCTAAATCACATGGCTGTATAGTCTGTTCTGCTTAGCCTATTTCTGAACAACAGTGCTTCCACATACAGACAGGAGTAAGTTAATGACCATCCTTCCTATTTTATTCCATCTGAGATGTTTTTACTGCTTAATAGGAACCAGATGATGTGAGTATTGTTCATATGTAACTATTTCCCATTCTTTTCATATGCTTTGCCATGACAGGTTTTCTATAATTATGAATAAGCTTTCTGCTTTGAAATTGTGCAAGGTAAAGAGATCAGTGTTGCCAGTTTTCTGATTTAAACACAAAAATATTATGATGATGTTTGATATGACTCTGGAATATATTTCTGAGAGGAGAAAGAATGATTGGAAGTGCTAGCCTGATAGAGTTTGATTTCTTTTGCACATTGCTGCCTCATTTGTTCCAGCTGACAGTTCCAAGAGACAAGGAGAGATCTTCATTGACATTTAGAGAGATTAAAAACATGAACACCATACAAACTTAAGTAGAACATACTGGGATCCGACACTACATTTTGTTCGAAGTTCTGGAATCAAAAGTAATTAATTTAATTAGCTAACTACTCATTAATAAATCTGTGCATCAGTTTCCTCTATCAAAATAGTTTCATTATTTATAGAAGAAGAAGAAGAAGAAGAAGAAGAAGAAGAAGAAGAAGAAGAAGAAGAAGAAGAAGAAGAAGAAGAAGAAGAAGAAGAAGAAGAAGAAGAAGAAGAAGAAGAAGAGATAATGAGATAGGCAGCAAAAAATAGTATGGTATATAGTAAAAAGTAAACATGTACATCTTATTTTAAAAGAGCAGATGCAATAAAATGAAAAGATTTTGCTGTTGTTGTTTCCAGTTCTTGTTCTTTCCGTAGAGAAATGTGTAAAAAGATGGGATGAGCTTCCATATTCCGTCATTTTTATTTTTATTTTTTCTTAGTAATATTAATGACAACCCAATACATTGAGGGGAATATTTTTCAAAGTGGTGCACAGGGATTGCACTAGGGGATTTCCATTAAAATCAGTGGGAACCTGGAGGCTAACTAACCCCCTCCCTAGCTTTGAAAATGTACCCTTAAACTATCAGTAATTTCCATTTTTCTGTGCTTGAATTAGCTGGATGATTCATTGCACTTCATTTTGTAAATACTATGATTACACTTTTGGGTACCAATAAATGTGTATTTAAATGATATAAGTGCATTGTAAAATCCCAGAGCAAACTTTTTGTCATTTGTCATGTAATAAGCTAACAAATACACAGTATATACATTATTCATTAGTTATATCAACTAATTATCTTATTACAAAATAAATGACAGAGAAATTGCAGTCATGGAAGGGATCATTGCTCATTTATTATTCATGAATTACTAACTTCTAAATAAAATAGTCATTATGAGCTAATGTGTAATCTTGATAAAGTAGTAACACTAATAGATATTAATTGCCATGTGAATCATTATTAGCAACTCTGAAAAATTAGTGAAATTAGTGTAAATATGTTTGGAAAAAGCTCTCTAGAATTAATTGAAAGAAGTGTTATAAGCAATACAAAATTGAACAATTAAGGTGATGGGCTCAAAATGGTAAACTACGGAACTGGGCAAGTTGATAGATTTCAGTATATCACTAAAGTTTATTGAGAATGTGTCAGACAATGTAGATATAAGTGTTTTGGAATATGAAGCCTAAAAGCACTCTACTTTCTCACTTACAGGTGTTTTTTTTGACTTTTATTACCAGTATATGACTGACACTGATCAGTTACTTGAGTGCATTCTAATAAACAACCTTTTTGTATGCATCTGCATCCTGTAAACATATTTCTGTAATAAATACAGGCAAAAAGGCATTTTATGAAAGCCTTCAATTCTCTGAAACATACAGTGAAAAATTATAATGCAAGAGTAGGATTAGAATCATAGAATCATAGAATATCCTGAGTTGGAAGGGACCCTTAAGGATCATCAAGTCCAACTCTTGACACCGCACAGGTCTACCCAAAAGTTCAGACCATGTGACTAAGTGCACAGTCCAATCTCTTCTTAAACTCAGTCAGGCTCGGTGCAGTGACCACTTCCCTGGGGAGCCTGTTCCAGTGTGCAACCACCCTCTCTGTGAAGAACCCCCTCCTGATGTCAAGCCTAAATTTCCCCTGCCTCAGCTTAACCCCGTTCCCGCGGGTCCTGTCGCTGGTGCTAATGGAGAAAAGGTCTCCTGCCTCTCGACACCCCCTTACGAGGAAGTTGTAGGTGAAGTTGCGATGAGGTCTCCCCTCAGCCTCCTCTTCTCCAGGCTGAACAGGCCCAGTGCCCTCAGCCGTTCCTCGTACGTCTTCCCCTCCAGGCCTTTCACCATCTTCGTAGCCCTCCTATGATTAGATCATATAAATTTCCTTATAAGTCCCCTTTTGTTGATTTAGACATGACAAATTCTTGAATATATTTAAAAAAAAAAAAAAAGTTTTACTTGACATGATATTGCATTCAGTAGGAATATGGATATCAAAAAGCTCAGCTGAACTGATTTCTCAGATCCAGCAAAGATTTCAACCCAAAGTTAGAATTTAAACAGAGGTCTGTAATATAAATCTATGTCAAAACTTGTGATATGATGATAATGATGACAAGGATTTTGATTATGCTTTCTATGCTTTGCTTTCCTATGCAAAGATTACATGAGATAAAGTTCAACATCCACAATCTTTCTTCTACTTTCTAATGATGTACATGTGCAATAAACAAGGAAAAAATAAGAAATCCATACCTGTTTTATTACAAACACAGGTAATAAAGGAAAAGTGTTGGAAAATAGAAAAATTGGAAAAGATAGACCCCTGAGGGATATCACTCATCACCAGCCTCCACTTGGACATAAAGCCATTGACCACTACTTTCTGGGTACAACCTTCAAGACAACTTGTTATCCACTGAATGTTCCACCCTTCAAACCTATGTCTCTCCAATTTGAAGACCAGAATGTCATGTCAAAGGCCTTGCAGATGTCCAGAGAGATGACATCGTTCAGTCTTCCCTTGTCAACTGATGCACTCACTCCATCACAGAAGGCCACCAGATTGGTCAGGCATGATTTGCCCCTGGTGAAACCATGCTGACTGTCTCGGATCACCTCTTTGTCTTGCATGTGCCTTGGCATTGTTTCCAGGAGGTTCTGTTCCATGATCTTCCCAGGCACAGACATAAGACTCACGAGTCTGTAGTTTCCCAGGTCCTCCTTTCTACCCTTTTTAAAAATGGGAGTGATGCTTCCTTTTTTCCAGTCACCAGGAACTTCACCTGACTGCCAAGACTTTTCAAATATGATGGAGAGTGGCTTACCAACTACATTAACCAATTCCCTCAGGATCCTGGGATGTGTGTCATCAGGCCCCATAGACATACGTGCTAATTTTCATGAGGAGGTCTTGAACATGCTGTTACAGTGGGAGGGACTTTGCTCCCACTGACATACAGGAAAGCTGATAGGCAGTGAAATATGAGGTAAAGAAGTTATCATAGAATCATAGATTCACAGAATTCTTTGGTTTGGAAAAGACCATAATGATAATCTAATTCCAACTCCTCCTGACATGGGCCAGAACACCTTCCATTAGATCAGCTTGCTCAAAGCCATATCCAACCTATCTTTAAACACTTCCAAAGATAGGACATCCACAACTTCTCTGGACAACCTCTTCCAGTGCCTCAGTACACTCTGAGTAAAGAATTTCTTCCTTATATAGAATTTCAATCTATTCTTTGTAGTTTAAAGCCATTACCCCTATTGCTATTTCTATACTTCCTGTCAAAGAGTGCCTCCCCATCTTCCCTGTAGGCCCTCCTTTAGGTATTAGAGGTTTTTATAAGGTTTCTCCCAAACCTTCCCTTCTTCAGGCTGAAAAATCCTAACTCACATAGTCTGTCTTCGTTGGAGAAGTGCTCCAGCCCTTTTATCAGCTTTGCTACCCTTTTCTGGACTTATTTTAATACATCACGGAATCACAGAATGGTTGAGGTTGGAAGGAACCTCTGGATACCATCTAGTCCAAACCCCCTGCCAAGCAGTATCACCTAGAGCACATTGCTCAATATGGCATAAATGCAGGTTTTGAATATCTGCAGAGAATGAAACTCCACAATGTCTCTGGACAACATCTATGTCCTTCTTGTGCTGGAAGTTCCAGATGGGGTCTTGTGAGATCAGAGTAGAGAGGGAGAATCACCTCCCTTGATCTGCTGGCCACACTTCATGCAGTCCAAGATATGTTTGACTTTCTGGGCTGCAAGTGTACATTGCTGGGTCATGTCAGGCTTCTTGTCAACCAAGACCCCTAGGTCCTTCTCAGAGCTGCTTTCAATCCCTTCTCCACCCAGCCTGTATTTGTAGTTGGGATTGCCCCAGCCCAGATACAGAACCTTGCTCTTGGCCTTGTTGAATTCCATGAGGTTCACACAGGCTCACTTCTCAGGCCTGTCCAGGTTCCTCTGGACGGCATCTCTTCCCTGCAGTGTGTCAGCCGCACCATAAACTTGCTGAGGGTGCACTCAGTTGCACGTCATCAACAAATGGTCACTGTCCTCATCACCAACAAAGTTGTTAAACAACATTGGTCCCAGTAATGACCCCTGAGGAACACCACTCTTACTGATCTCTACTTAGACATTGAATCATTGACCACAACACTTTGAGCAAGTCCATCCATTCAGTTTGTTACTCACCAAATGTTCCATCCATCAGATCCATGTCTCTCTAATTTAGAGGCAAGAATGTCACACAGAACAGTGTCAAATGCTGTGCACAAGTCAAAGCAGATGATGTCAATTGCTCTTCCCCCTCCACCAGTGCTGTAACCCCATCATAGAAAGCCTGGTCAGGTACAAACTGTCTGTCAGGTACAAACTATACTTAGTGAAGTCATGTTGGCTGTAACCAGTCAACTCTTTATTTTCCATGTGTCTTAGCATAGTCCAGGAGGATCATCTCTATGATCTTGCTAGACTAAGAAGTGACACTGACTTACCTGTAGTTCCCTGGGTCTTCCTGTTTTCCCTTCACGTTGCATTTAAGGGGTAAGGTTTTGGCAGTGTGCGGCTGCAATGATGGCCTCTGTGAGAAGAATCTGGAAGGTGCCCCATGTTAGATAAGGGTCAGTTTCAGCCAGGTCCAAAGGGATCCACTGCTGGCCAGAGCCAGGCCAGTAAGTGATGTTGTTTGTACCTCTGTGAAAGCATATATAAGAAATCAAAAACAACAACAATAACAACAACAAAAACACTTCTGTGCAACAACAGCTGGGAGACAGAGGAGTGAAAAACAGCCCAGCAGACCCCAAGGTCAGTGAAGAAAGAAGGGGAGGGGGAGGAGGTGCTCTAGGTGTCAGAGCAGAAGTTCCCCTGTGATCTGTGGAGAGAACCATGGTAGAAAAGATTGTTCCCCTGCACTCCATGGGTCTCATCTCCATGCTACAGCCCATGGAAGGGCCCCCTAATGGAGCAGATGGATCTGACCTGAAAGGGGCTGAGGCCTGTGGAGAACCCCTGACTGTTGGGGCTGGACCTGTATGCTGTGGAGAGGAGCCTGTGCATGAACAGGTGACCTGGCAGGAGCTGCTGTTCATGGGGGGCCCATATTGAAGCAGCTTGCTCCTGCCAGATGGGTCCCATGGTATGGACCCATAATTAGAGCAGTTCTTGAAGAGCTGCTGCCTGTGGGAAGCCCACTCAGGATCGGTCCAGGAAGGACTGCATCCTATGAGAGGGATCCATGTTGGAGCAGGGGCAGAGAGTGACTGTGAAGAAGCAGTGGAGATGCAGTGTTATAGACTGACCTGTACCCCGTTCCCCGGTTCCCCTGCACCACTCAGGGGGAGGAGGCAGAAGAGAATGGATGGGGGGAGGGGGAAGGTGTTTTTAGTTACTTTTCTTTGTTTATCACTTCCTTAGCTTGTTAGCAATTGGTAATACATTTCTCTAATTTCCCCATTATGACTGTTTTGTTCATGATTATAATTTTTGAGCAATCTGTCAATCCTTGAGTCATTTTTAAAGTATTTTCTCCCCTTTTCCCATTGAGGAGGGGGAGTAAGAAAGCAGTTTTGGTGGAACTCAGCTGCCCAGCTGGATAAAACCACCACACCCTTTTTAAAAGTGGGAGTTATGTTTCCCCTCTCCAAATCAGTGGAAACTTCACCAAACTGCCACAAGTTCTCATGTATGATGGATAGTTGCTTAGCAGCTACACCCACCAGTTTCCTTAGGACCCACAGATGAATCTCATAAAGTCCCATGGACCTGTGCATATTCAAGTTCCTTAAATAGTCTCAAACCTGATCTTCTCCTACAGTGAGTGTGGTTCCCTGCCTTTGGCTTCTGGGGCCCAGGTGATGTGACTGGAGCTCTTGTCAGTGAAGGCTGAGGCAAAAAACTCACTGAGTTCCTCAGCCTTCTCCGTATCCCGGGTGACCAGGTCTCCTGTTTCCTTCTGGAGAGTGTCCACAATCAATCTTCTCTTCTTTTTATCAGTAATGTAACTTATAGAACCCTTTCTTCTTGCCATTGATGTCCCTGGTGAAATTTAGTTCTGAAAGGGCTTTGACTTTCCTAACCTGACCCCTGGCTGCTCAGACAATGTCTCTGTATCCTTCCCAGGCTATCTTTCCTTGCTTCCACTCTCTTTATGGCTTCTTTTTTCTGTTTAAGTTTGGGCAGGAACTCCTTGTTCATCCACGCAGGCCCCCTTGCATTTTTGACTGACTTCCTCTTTGTTGGTATGCATCAGTCCTGAGGTTGGAGGAGGTGATCCTTGAATATTAACCAGCTTTCCTGGGCCCTTCTTCCCTCCAGAGCTTTATCCCATGGAATTCTACCAAGCAGGTCCATGAAGAGGCCAAAATCTGCTCTCTGAAAATCCAGGGTAGCAAGCTTACTGTGCTCCCTCTGGATCTAAAATTACACCATTTCATGAGCATTGCAACCAAGCCTGCCCTTGAGTTTCACATTCCGCACCAGTCCCTTTTGTTGGTGAGAACAAACTTCAGCATAGCACTTCCCTTCATTGGTTCCTGTGTCACTTGGAGAAGGAAGTTATCACCAGTGCATTTCAGGAACCTCCTGGATTGCCTATGCCCTGATGTGCTGTCCCTCCAAGAGATATCTGGGTGGTTTAAGCCCACCTTAAGAACCAGGTGTCCTGGTTTCAGTTAGAATTAATTTTCTTCCTAGTAGCTGGTGGAATGCTGTGTTTTGGCTTAGGATGAGAAGAGTGCTGATAACACCCCGATGCTTTAATTGTTGCAGAGCAGTGCTTATACTAAGCCAAGGACATCTCAGCCTTTTGCTCTGTCCTGCCAACGGGCAGGCTGGGGGTGCAGTAAGAGCTGGGAGGGGACAGACCCAGGACAGGTGACCCAAACTAGCCAAAGGGGTATTCCATACCATCTGACGTCATGCTAAACAATATATAGGGGTGGCTAGCCGGGGGAAGGGGGCCGGACTGCTCGGGGTTAGGCTGGACATCGGTCAGCGGGTGGTGAGCAATTGCATTGTGCATCACTTGTTTGTACATATTATTATTACTTTCCTATTATCACCATTGTATCATTATTATTATTATTGTTATTATTATTTTTTGTTATTATTATTTTCCTGTCTTATTAAACTGTCTTTATCTCAACTCACGGGCTTCACTTTCCATTTCTCTCCCCCGTCCCAGAGAGGGAGGGGGGAGGGTGAGCGAACGGTTGCGTGGTGTTTAGCTGCCGGCCGGGTTAAACCACGACACCAGGGCTTGCAAATGTGAAGCTGCTTCTCTTTGTCTAAAGTTAGAGAGTACCTCAGCCTTCTCCATGTCTGTTGTTACCAGTTCTCTCTTATAATTTATGAGAGGGGGTACACTCTCCTTGGCCTTTCTTTTCTGGCCAATATACCTATATAATCCTTTCTTCTTATTCTTTGCATCCTTTGCCAAGCTCAGTTCCATATGTGCCTTGCCTTTCCTAATGCCATCTCTGCACATCCAGACAGCATCCCTGTGTTCTCAGGTCACACGTCACTGCTTCCACTGCCTGTACATTTCTTTCTTACAGTTCAGTTTGATAATGACAATTTTGATAACAACAATTTTTGATGTGTTTTTCTTCTCTTTCTTTTTCTTTTAATTAAATTATCCTTATCTCAACCTGTGAGCCATTTTTTTTTTTTTCCTGGTCATATTTTTTTCTTTCTTTCTTCGAGCAGGGGGAGGAAAAGAATAGATTTTTTTTGGTCATTGGTGTGAGTATAGCAGGTGAGCAGTTCTGAGCTCACTGCACTTACATAGGTATCCAGATGTCTGAGCAATTCCATTACAGTTTTTGATGATCCATATTATATATTTCTCTTATCAAACTGTACAAAACTACATTAATAACATCTCAAAAAAAAAAAAAACAATAAACAAAAGGCTTTATAGAATGATCTATTCCACTAAATTTTGTGTATTCAAATTAATTAATAATTTTTTATCATTATTTTTCCACTCAGAACAATATGATTTTTTTTTATTTTTTTTTCCATTTAGTGGAGAAAAACAATGAAACAAAGTAATGAAAACCAAACATATTATTTCAGTTCAACTTTATGGAAATACGCTAAAATTTTGGTCTCAGTTTTCTTTGACCTACAAACTGAAATCATAGAATCATTAGGGTTGGAAAAGACCTCCAAGATTTTCTGGCCCAACCATCACCCTACTACCAACATGACCCACTGAAACATGTCCCTAAGTACCAGGTCCAACCTTTCCTTAAGCACCCCCAGGGACAATGACTCCACCACTTCCTGGGCAAACCATTCCAATGCATGACTACTCTTGCTGAGAAGAAATTTCTCCTAATTTCTAACCTAAACCTCCCCTGGTGCAGCTTGAAGCCATTTCCTCTAGTCCTATCACTAGTTATCTGTGAGAAGAGGATGAATCCCAGCTCTCCACACCTTCCTTTCAGGTAGTTCTAGAGAGAAATAAGATCTCCCCTGAAACTTCTCTTCTCCAGATGAAACAACCTGTGGTGGTTTTACTCAGGTGGGCAGCTGAGCTCCACCACAACTGCTCTCTCACTCCCCCTCTCCTCAAAGAGGAAGGGGGAGAAAATACAACACAGAGAACTCGAGGTTAGAGATGAGAAAGGCTTAATTAAAGGGAAAGGGAATAGGGAGGAAAAAAAGAAACAAGAAACAAAAGAAACAATCAGTCCGCACAGAAGCACAGAGAAAGGGAAAAAAACTATTCTCTACTTCCCATCAACAAGCGGTGTTCGGCCATGTCATGGGAATCAGGGCCTCAAAACACGTAGTGGTTGTTCAGGAGGAACAGCCCCCTTCCCCATGAGAGCCCCCCCTTTTATTGCTGAGTGTGACATCAGGTGTTATCGAATATCCCTTTGGTTGGTTTAGGTCAGCTGCCCTGGCAATGTCCCCTCCCCATCACTTGCCCACCCCCAGCCTGCTGGCTCTTGGGGGCTTGGAAGGAGTCCTGATGCTGTGCCAGCAGTACGCAGCAACAGACACAACACTGGAGTGATATCAGTGCTGTTCCAGCTATGAGTGCAGAGTACAGCACTGTGTGGGCTGCTGCAGGGAAAAGGTGACTCCAGCTCACAGACTCAACACACAACCCCAGTTCCCTCCGTTGTTCCTCATAAGACTTGTTCTCCAGACCCTTCACTAACTTCATAGCCCTTCTCTGGACACGTTCCAGAGCCTTGATGTTGTTCTTGTAGTGAAGGGTCCAAAACTGAACACAGTACTCAAGGTGCGGCCTCGTCAGAACAGAGTACAGGGGGATGATCACCTCCCTGATCCTGCTGCTTGTATTCCTAATGCAAGCCAGGATGCCATTGTCCTTCTTGGCCACCTGGGCACACTGCTTGCTCATGTTCAGGTGAGCATCAGCCAGCATCCCCAGATTCTTTTCCTCTGCACAGCTTTCCAGCCACTCTGCCCCAAACCTGTAGCATTGTATGGTGTTATTTTTATCAAAGAGCAGGACCCAGCACTTAGCCATGTTGAACCTCATCCCATTGGCCTCTGCCCATTGACCCAACCCATCCAGGTCCCTCTGCAGGACTTTCCTACCCTCCAGCAAATCAACACTTCTCCCCAGCTCATGAGAATGCATCTTGATTTGAGATTTACCATAGACCCTTTCAGTCTATTCTGAGCAGTCTATTCAGGCTGGATATCCTGGATGACTCAGATCCTACTGTAGCATGGTGTCTTTCATGGGACCAGTGAGATAATACCAGAGGCATAGTAATGTTACAGTACATGTTTATAAACAGAAGTGTATAACTTAGCTTTCTTCAACATCCCAAAGTTTGTGAACCTACCTTTGATCTCATTTTCAATTGGTTTTGGTGGTAGACCTCTACTGACTGATAATAGCTTTAATAAGTCAAAATAAAGAAAGCTTTATAAACTCTGAAAGTAGAGTGAAAACTCATTTCCTATTTAGTCTATTCTAAGTGTTGAAAGCAAAACATGTTTGTGGTGAGAGATGAATAAGGTTGACAACTTCATGGAGAATATAAGCAGTTAAGGTCATGTAAATATGATCATCCAGAGGCCAGTCCCCAATCTGCTAATGTTTAGAAGGTAGGATATATCATGGTAAAGAGTAGCTCCATGTGAGCTTGTTTCTTTCCTATGTGTCTACCACTAACCTTTACCAGAAGGAGGATGTTGTGCCAGAAGGATGTTTACTCTGATTCTATAGCATAGTTGTTCTGTAAAGCAGACAGAAGTTAAATACACAGAACTTTATTGTTCTTTCATGTTACTAACCATAAAGAGCACTATAGAATGGCGCGGGTTGGAAGGGACCTTAAAGATCATCTTTAGTAGATGTTCACCTTTAGCAGTATCTTTAGTAGAACCTCTATGAGAAAAGGCCCAGACCTAAAATTTTACCTGATGATATCTGCTGCTGTCTGCATTAGCCTTGGAGATTTTTAGAGCCATATGTTAAAGCAAATGTAACCAGGACACCATAGATATAATGTTTCCTTGAAAGTCTGTGTCTAAATATAACAGCACATTGATAGCCTCAGGGCTTCTGACCAGCAGTCAGCAGGCCCTGAGAAAACATAACAATTTGCTTTTTTTGTATCACATATTTATTTCAATTTTCATTCCAAATTCAACCATTAAAGGGAACACATAGTACAATGAAGCTGATGAAAAAATGTACTGATACATGCCTAAAGCAACAAAAAGGTTTTTAATTGCTTAACTTTTATTTCTCTAAAGTCTAGCTCTCTAGGTGATTGTGTGACAAGGTTTTCACTGTGTTCTTTATTTTGAATAGTTATTTGTAGTATTCTTACCAATGAACTGAGACATGAACTTGCAAACAACAGATTTGACCACCTTACCCTACACTCCTCTCCTGCCCAAATTTTGATGTGGCTTTTCATCAAGAGACTGGAATTTATTAGGTTTCTCCCTTCATCATGAAACTTGAATAATTCTATGGGTTTGTTGTGAAATTATGTTATCAAAGCACTTCATATAAACTATCTGCAACTGAACAGACAGTAATGCAAACAGACATTTAAGAGTCTAAAGAATCTCTCAACATGTTTGTCTTACAACAGATCAGAAAAATAAATAGATAGATAGATAGATAGATAGATAGATAGATAGATAGATAGATAGATTAAAGAGGGAGTACAGAATTGCCCTGAGGGAAATGCAGGTGAACTCTGGTGAATGGTTCTGACCCTGTAGATGAGCATCTTTATCCTCTGGTAGAGCTTGCAACAATGCAGCGATGATAGTGGAGAGAACAAGTGCCGCTACTCCTCTCCTTGGTTGAACATTTTGCAGAGAGCAGCTGCCACCAGTAGATTTGGGAAATACGGAAGATACGACTAAAGTCACCTGATGGTAAAACATTTAGACAGGTCAGGGGGAAAGTATATATACAAGTCCTGTGCAGAGTCCATAGCTGTACAAAAGGGACTCTTGTTATTCTTTCTGTCTTCTCATTTTGCATCTTTCATTTATCATGGAATACTTGAACAAAGGGAAACAGAAAATTCACTTGTTTTACAAGGTTCACATTTTACATTTCACATTTTATGTTTTACATTCTACCATTTTTTATCACTTTTGTTTGTTTCTTTCTGCCATCATTTCAACTATATTTCTTGTCTTGATTTATTATCTCAAAAAAATTGGAACCAATGGCACTGCCCTTAGACCTGTTTCTTCACTATCTTACTTTGTGTAAGTACTTTGGGTAGACACAGAGAATATTAGAGGAATCAAAATGTGGAGTATCTGTACACTGGGAGGGTTATTTAATTTCAATTTGTTACAAACTGTAAAGTTCTTTTAGCTAACTTTATATCTTAAGTTTTGCTGAAAGAAACTATAACTAAACATTTACAACACCAGCCCTGTCTCATACATACTCTGTACTGGGCTGTAAAACAATCATTTCTTGTCATGCTGCTTTCCTTATCTTAGAATTTACCAACTTACTAGCCCTTTGCCTGGTGACAAATGACATTTGTAGATCAGAACCTAGTAAGATTTTAGGTAAATCAAGCTAACACATAAAATTCATATGGCACTATCTTATTGTCAAGACTTTCTAGGTCTGCTTCCCATTTCACTGCAGATATCTTAAGTTTCATACTTCCGTATGTAACCTATTCTGAGGCTTATATATTCAAAATTCAGTAGTTCTCTCTCAGGAACTTTCCTTGATTAAATAAATTAGTTGTGTGATCAAGCTCTTGCCTCGTGTTAAAACTCAGGTTGCCAGCAATTATTCCTCCTGACAAAGAAAAGTTTATTTATCAATGTCTGCTTGTTACACCATTCAAATAAATCTGTTTCTAAGTGAAGTGTCTGATTTACAGCCCAAGACTATCTGAAAAACATGACCATCCAACCCAATCTCAGATTTACACCTCAGTTCAAAATACATTCAAGTGGGTGATGTTGCCTCTAGCCCTGACTGATAATGAACTGATCTGTGATTTGACATTAAACTCAATTATTGGAGAAGGGGGAAAAAAAAAGGCACCTTTCGCATCCATTAGCAAAAATGTCACTATATTTTATCTTCTATTACATCAAAGAGACTTCAAGGTTGCTTTTCTGAGGTTTTATTGTTAAAATATTTTAATGAAAAAAAAGTCTATAATTTATTTTATGAATTTTTGATGGAATCAGGCACAAAAGTTAAGATTTGCATATAAAAGCAACAACTTTATAATACCTAGCTGTCAGCATTTTTTTTAAATGGACGTAAACCTACCAAAGTCTCTTTAATGTTGTAGCACATGCTAGGGTCCAACTTCAAACTAAACTGTATAAAAAGAAAACATAGCTTACTCTGTCCAATTTGCCTTCTGTGAACTTAAAATAAAATTAATTCAGTTTAGCTTTCCATAGTGACTAAGTAGTGAAGTAAAAAAGTAGTGAAGTAAAAGGTAGTGAAACTTCAAGTGCTCAGTGTAAATAGTATAAATGTAATTGAAGTGTTTCATGCTTTCATTGTATATCATAGTACACCTGATTACGATGAATCTGCATATCTCAACCATGTGGTCACATGCCTCATCTGTGTAGACACATTCAGGCAAGCATAATGTGGTGTGTCATGTATGTATACATACATGTATATGTATTTATGTATAACTTCATGTATTCATGAAGTTATAGTGTTACCACTAAGAAATTTTAGATTTTACCTAATGCAGTGTTCTGCTGATACCAATGTATATCCACCAGTTTTGTATCCAATTTTATTTTTCAACATCAGAATTATATGTAGGTGTGCACTGTTTTTTCTCACAGCTGTAGAAAAATGAATGGTTGATCCCCCCTCCTTCTTCCAGCATGTTCATTCCCTATTCCCCTAATTGTTTCTGGCACCTATTTACTGAATGTTTCTTGTCACTGACTACTCATGGACCCTGCTGTACTCAAGCACCTAGGGATCTGGGATGGAGACCTCTCCCATTCTTCTGCCCACAGGAGGAAAATGGACACCTCTTCTTTATGGGAGTACAAAACATACCAATAATAAAAACTAAATAGGTAATCACATAAATTATATAATTCAAACATAAAGTGCTACCAGTTTTGACTGGTTTTGAAAGTACCTGTTTAGCAGTCTAAAGGATATTAACTCACATGGCAAAAGCACCTTTATCTTTACTGAAACTATCTAAGGAGCAAAAGTCTCTAGGACACTGCAAAACATATCAGACAACAGAACTATCTTCATTAAATTATTTTTAGGTCAGAATTTTAACTTACCTTCCCACTATATTATTTATTTTCTTTTTCTTTTTCCCTTGGACATTTCTCAAGGTTACCAAAGTGTTGACTATATTAAGTTAACTGGTAACAGATGTACTCTATTGCGTATGTCTTACTTCCCCTCCTGAAATCTAAAAACTCAAAACAGCTTTAACACTTCTAAATATAACACCCATTTTATAGCTTCTAATTTGTTGGATTTCACAACAGGGTAGTCTTTTCATTAATTCTTTGCCTCAAGCCATTCTTCAACTATAATTCTATTTTACTTAACAGTGTTTAAGAGTCCCTCAACATTGGCACAGACTTTACACAAAATATGTCTCAGCTATTTCAAGTACTGATTCTTTTTTTTATGTTGATCACTGTTTTTTGCTTGCTTGCTTGCTTGCTTGTTTGTTTGTTCCAGTGGTAACACTTTAGTTTTGATCTCTAAATTTCACTAACTATGAATCTTAGCATATTCAACTGTAATTGTGGATAATCCACAATTAAAAATTTCTACATTAGAATTCTACAGTTAGAATTTCTACACTAGAAAATATTTAATGGGAAAAGATGGAAAGGAAAATGGCACAAATTAATTGAAACAAAGGAAATTCCAGAATGAGGAGAGATATCTGTCAGATATAAATTAACCTGAGGAAAGTACAAGAATATTAAAAAGTACATATACTGTAGCACCAGTAAAAGAAACTACAATGTAGTCTTTAGGAACTAAACTAATGTGAATCACTGAACACTTGAGTCTGGGGAGTGAACTGTGTACATGGCTTCTAGCACAGCCACAGTGAAAGAGGGCACGTACAGCCCATCCTCTCATTTCAAAAGAGATGTTCCTATTGATTTTGGGAAGAGATTAATCAAACCTAATGAAAAGAAATGTAAATTTCTATTGAGAAAAGTGATCTTGAAGTATTACTCCAGAAGTCACTTTGTTGTCTCACACATCAGTGTGTATATAAGAACTTCACTAGCGAGATATCTAATTGTTGGATCTCTCTCAGTAGAATTGTAATATGAATCTGGCTTTTTATGAGCAGAATCAGTTTCTGACTTGAGATGTCTCCTGTGAGGGCAGAGAAAGTTTTTCTCTTTTTTTTTTTTTTACAAGCACATTCATTAGCTTACAATGCTAACTTTAGATTGCCATCCTCATCTTTCTCCAAAAACAAGGTTCAGACACTTATCTAGTGACTGTCCTTAGATCAATCCCTTTGTAAGAACTGTTATGTCTTTTGTACCATATATTTTTATCTGCATAGTTGAAATACCTCCACTTTCCACTACGAATTCCAGTTAAACTTTGCAACTTGGCATGTTGTTTTTTGTATTTCTCTTAATTTGATACAGTTAAATAAAAGCAAAGCCATAAATCAAATGAGTCACATCCCCTGCTTATCATTTATCTCACACATGAAACAACAATAGTTAATGTTCAGATACACATAGACATCGACAAAATACACATAGACAAAACATGCTCTACTTTATATATGTTTTCATATCTTTTAGCTAGATTACAAAAAGTCTGTCACTTCTGTTTGTTTGCTCCTCTGTAACATAACAAATCTTTAATAACACAAAAGTGTTTTGAATTATGATGTCAGGTGAGGAACAGTTGCCTTTCATAAGCTGTTTTGCATTAGATTTTTTCTCTGATATTAGCTCCTGTTTTGGAACAGAGATACTTAAAACACATAGCTAATTGAACACAAAACATACAGAATTGAACACAAAGAATACAGAAGAAAATGAAGCTGTTTTTCTCAATTCTTGGCCTGACAGAATCCTGCAGAAAATAAATAAATACATAAATAAGTAATTAAGTAAATAAGTAATTAAGTAAATAAGTAAATAAATAAATAAATAAATAAATAAATAAATAAATAAGGTAATGTTACCTAACTGTTTGGTAGAAACAAGTAACATTGGAAATAAAGAACAGGTTTTCTTTAGATTCAATTGACAATGTAGTGACCACATCTTAAACTTAAGGAACCAATATCTTACAACTAAGCTTGTAAGATATTGTGTGTTTTAACAAAGACCAACCATCCTGTTGCTTGACTGTGACTAAGAAGGAAAGGAAAGGAAAGGAAAGGAAAGGAAAGGAAAGGAAAGGAAAGGAAAGGAAAGGAAAGGAAAGGAAAGGAAAGGAAAGGAAAGGAAAGGAAAGGAAAGGAAAGGAAAGGAAAGGAAAGGAAAGGAAAGGAAAGGAAAGGAAAGGAAAGGAAAGGAAAGGAAAGGAAAGGAAAGGAAAGGAAAGGAAAGGAAAGGAAAGGAAAGGAAAGGAAAGGAAAGGAAAGGAACAACATGGTTTCCTGTTTCATATGAATATTTATTGTTTTTCTAATACACACAAAAAAAAAAAAAAAAAAAAAAAGCAAATGAACAACAACCTAGAGCTTAGTTAGTTTAGTATCCAATTTCAGTGGAATTTAAAGACACCTTCTTCTGTTTGAGCATACCATAAACAGATGACAAATACAGGAAGATGTGTCTCAAAGATCAATGGACTGTGATTTCATTGCCTGAAAGCACTGGTTTACAGAGCACTAATTTTTTGTTTGTTAAAAGTCCTCTTCCACCAAAAGAACATTGGTTAGATGAGTTTTACCTAGTCAAATGATTGTATTGAACAAGACATCTGCTACTGCACAGGATATACTTGTCCTTAATAAGCTTCAATAAATGCTAATCAACAGTTTCAACGAGTAGGGTGGAAAAAATCATTGTCATATCTGTACAGGTATTGATCCAAACTGAGCAATAGCAGATGCCTCTCAACAAAACAAAACAAACAAACAAAAATCCTGATGCTAAAATTCTTCTTCTTCTTCACATTGGAATTAGAGTGCTTGCTACAAAATAATTTCCTTAATAAAATCATGAATTGTTTACTTATGATGACATCATAATTAACAACAAATACTCCTTCTCAGAGTCTGATAGTTCTGCATCTGAAGTGAATGGAAGGAGACACTGGCTCTTGGAAGATTTGGAACTAGTTCTGAGAGGGCTCACCTATTGTTTCTGTACTGTAATAGGTTACAGCAGCTGGAAAAAAAAATCAACTGGGAAATATTCAGGAAATATTCATTTATTTTATACTCATATGAGTGTAAAATAAAAAGGAGAAGGAGGCAGGGTGATGAAAGCAATTGTACTGCCCATCTTCCATTAGTGAAATTAAGAAGTTAATTGATAAACCCATATTTGAGATGCAGGGTCTTTGATACTTTCCCAAGTGAGGATGCATTTAGATTCATGCTGGTGACCAGTCTGGGATCTCTTCTGTACCCTGTTCTTTCAGTCACACGCAGGAAAGAAGAAAAGTTTCAAAACATTATTGTTTTTAAACTAAGTAAAAAAAGTTTTTTGGAGGGAAAGCAATAATAGCTGACACAAACTTGAAGGAAAAAAAAAAAAAGAAAGTAAAATATATTAAGTGTTGTTGAGAAAAAAATGATGTATTTATGGTACACTTGTTGTCTATGGGACAATGATATTTATCTCTTTGGGGAGATTTGGAGGGGTCAATTTTATGGTCATTTTTAGGGCATTTTCCTGCTTTCTTTGTTATACCTGCAAGATTAATATACAAGACAGGAATATCTAGTGTAATATCACATTCTTTTACATTATCAGACCAAAGTACTTGTTGAAAGCACAATGCATACCATACTTAAATACAAATGTAACTGTTTTCCAGTCATAAAAGAATGTTATTTAGCTGATAGTTTGATATTTTAGCAGTGATTTGAATTAATTTAAATTAATATTTATAGTACTATTTTTCAGACATTTATTTTTATGCTTGGTCTCAAAGGTCTAACATCACAATTTGTGCTGGTGTAGGTGACAGTAAAATACAAGGTAAGAAGGGAATATTAATCAAGATTTCTTGTGTGTGTTTTTTCTCTGATTGTTTGTTTTGTTAGTTTTCTTGTTTGTTTTGTTGTATTAGGATTTTGGTTTGGTTTGGTTTGGTTTGGTTTGGTCTAAATATTTTGTTTTCTCATGTTTGTTGTTGTTGTTGTTGTTGTTGTTTGGTTGGTTGGTTGGTTGGTTGATTAGTTAGTTGATTAGCTCAGAATTATGTAGGACTTTCAGAGTAAAAGGAAACTCTTGTGTTTTCCCAACCTTATCCCCACTTGGACATGAAAATAGGCACAGAATAATAAAACAAAAGTAAAATAACCACAAATATGAGACAACTTGTCTGTGTTTCCTCTGTACTGAAGAAGTACTCATAATCCAATGTCTAAGGGTTTCCAATATTTATCACAGAAAATAATAACTGTATTCTCACCAAGCAACTTGATTTAACCCATAAAAGTATGTTCAAACAGTACAAGTTTCTGCCAACATAGACACCAGCAAAGAGCTTTCATATCTGTCAGTTCTAAGCTAGAAACTTCTCCAGAGCAAATTCTCACTGGAGACTGAGAAGCTGAAGTATCTTGCATGAATGAGCTGGTGCACAGAACATTGCTGGGTTCATATTGTGAAGAAAACCCATTGAAAGTAACATATATATATAGTAATTAATACAAATTAATAGTAAAAGTAGTTTAAAGTTATAGTTCTTTCCGTCCCTGGCAGGATGTTCTACTGAGTCCCTGACTCAGTTTACTGATTTATAATACGCTTTTTTTTTATTATTATAGATAGCACATAAAAAATACTTTGCAAACAATAGCTTTATGACATCAGAACATGTAGCTCTTTTTCTGTAGTGTGATTTTCCTTTGTTATACAATGCGTAGATGTGCATATGTATCTGTCTCGTTCCACAACTGGTTCTGCCTCATGTTGCGTCTTACCGTCAGTTGACTAATCCATGAAAATGACAAATAGAGAAGCTGAAAAAGCATGTGTGCAGTAATATAATTTAAACATGAAGCAGCAGTGTACTGGTAAATTTTACTTATTTGTAATATTACATCATTTTATTATTATTTTTCTTCCTTAAGGAAGAGTATTAAGAAGAGTATACAGTTAACTAAGTCACAACACCAAAGTCTAAAGGATAAAAATAGAGAAAGAAAATGTTTAAGTATTCCTCTCCTCTCCTCTCCTCTCCTCTCCTCTCCTCTCCTCTCCTCTCCTCTCCTCTCCTCTCCTCTCCTCTCCTCTCCTCTCCTCTCCTCTCCTCTCCTCTCCTCTCCTCTCCTCTCCTCTCCTCTCCTCTCCTCTCCTCTCCTCTCCTCTCCTCTCCTCTCCTCTCCTCTCCTCTCCTCTCCTCTCTTCTCCTCTCCTCTCCTCTCCTCTCCTCTCCTCTCCTCTCCTCTTATTTCTTTTTCTCTTAGCCCTAGAGCTGCCACATCTAGCAGCTGCTTTCTTTTTGACAATTCGTCACTCATGAAAAATGTTTGCAAGCACTTTGGATAATTTCCAATTCGTTTTTGCAGGAAATGAGGATTTGCTTCCTCACTTGGGATACCTGCTGCTAGGTTTATTCACTAATAAGCATGATAAATGTTTTAGCCTTTGATCAGTGCTAAATTAACAAGTAAGCTCCATAGAAAAGAAATCTTTGAGGCTCAGGGGCTCAAGACAGCACATGAGTTGGAAAGATGATTGATTGTCTGCTGTGAGAAATTTCCATTAATAGAAAAAAAAAAAAAAAAAAGTTTACTATCTTCATATGTTCTGAACAATTAAATTAAAAGTGAAAGATATCTAGCCTCCAAAAAAGACAAGAGGAAGAAGGAAGCACACTAAACTTCACAAAACTTTGTTTCAACCTATATATGCTGATTCTCTGGGAATGTTTTATTATTAATATTTTTTATATATTTGACCATCTTTAATTACATAGAAGATTCTTTTGTTCCATTGGTGATTTTTATTGAAGCAATGTGTAGCTTATTGTTTTTCCTATTGTGCTATTTTTAGCTAGGATAGTGTGTGTGGAGGGGAGAGTGTATTATTATTTTCTAATTTATTTATTTTTTAAAAATCTTTGACCCAATGAGCATTGATAACTCATTAGTGTCCTAGCTGTTGAGTTGTAGCTTGCACGGTATCAAGATCTTCTCTGTTTCTCACTCTTTCTCCCAGTGTGTAGGCTGGAAGTGAGTGAGAGATAACTGGTAGTTAACTTACAGGCTCAAATCCCATGCTGTTGTAACTGTAGTATCATAATCACTTATGTGGGAAAACTTTAGCATAACTAGCATGGCTACTGATAGCGGTCTATTAATCACATTAGGAGACTGAAGTTTATTGAAAAAAAAAAATCCTGAAAACCAACAAGAAAAGGAAGAAAAGAAAAAAAAATAATTGAAGTATGCAGAAATATTATTGTGAAATGGTGGAGAAAAAAAAAATGTTAATCCCAAACTGCATGTTTTTTTTTTTTTCTTTTCTCTTTTTTTTATGTATTTATGTATGCAATACCTGAATAACCTTGCCATCAGTAGTGCAAGTATTCCTGATTTCTCTGTGTTTTTTTTTGTTTGTTTGTTTGTTTTTTTAAACAAATGCCAGCAGTCAATGTTCACATCTTCACCAACATAATTTGATAAGCTAGCAGTGCAAAGCATAAATCACAGTCTGGTTCCCCAGCATTATAAGAAGGTACAGTGGTATTAAGGTCCTGGCATACTTCAGTACATTTGTCCCTATCCCTAAGAGTGGCTGTCAAAAGATTCCTATGGAAGGTATCTAGTAGAAGGCAAATCTGTGCAGATCTTGAGAAACACTCAATTATCGATGCTTATTTCCTAAAACAGTGTGTATGGCCATATTTAACCATGTGACCATAGGTCAGATATTCATCATGTATAGGTCAATATAACCGTATTGATATTGAAGCAGAAATGCATATTTAAACTGGAAGAAGGTCCTTATTTTTTCCAATAGAAGAGAAATGTAGCAGGTGTGCATAAGTTACACAACTGAGTTCAGTGAAAGCTTAATAATGTTACATATTTTGTGTCTTCAGAAACTCATTAATATGCCCAGAAAAAAATGCAGTTTCAGCTTTTCTTCCTTCTTTCTCCTGAAACAATTTACAAAATAATGTAGACACACATCAGAGAACTTCTTGTCAGTACCGTCTGTGCTGCTAAGCTGCAGTCTCCAGTCAATCATCTGTTTGTAAGCTCCTTGTCCCTGAATACCGAAAAGCCTATTTCACTAGCATTTGCCATACACTTGCCACTCGAGTCACTTTTGTCATGCATATTTTTTCTATAATTTTGCCAAAGCCATTGTGATTGCATATGTGAAGTTGGATACTATATTTGACACTCATGAAAATATATTTCAACTTCTTTTCATTTCCTAAGATTAACTGAATGAAGCTCATTATTTGTTGCTGGCAGTCTTTTAAGTTAACTTCATAAAACTTCAAAAAACATATCTGGAACCTTTTAATATAACATATTAGATCTGACAGGTCCTTTTAAATATTTGAAGTCATGTTGTTTTGTATGCAGGAAAGTTATAAAGTATTCAAAATCCAAAATATTCACAACCAGATTAAGAGAAAGTGGTTTTTTTTTGTTGTTGTTGTTCTCAGCTGAGAGCAGAGATTCTTAGAAGACACTTAGGCTATAAGACTAATTTATTACTGCTTTAGTAGGGACTTCTACGAAGTACTATTTGTTCACCTAATTTGTCCCTTTGAAAATTCATTTTCATTGACTTCTCCTTGGGAATGAATGAATGAATGAATGAATGAATGAAGTCTTCTTGGACTCATCTAAGGAAAGCAGCTCCACAACACTAGTTAATGCAAATTTAACTGTATAAAGATAATATATTTCATTAACAAGTTGGCAGAAATTGAGAGGATGAAACAAGCAACGTAATTTCTCACTTGTTTTGAACTATCTTTTGTAGGTCAGCACTTTCCACAAAATTCAGACTCCTTTCAAGGCAGTAGTCAAAACTCACTGACTCTTGTATTCAGGATTACTTAAAGACAGCTGATGAGTTAGCACACAAGACCATGTTATAGTATTTAATAATGAAATAACTAAGTGCTCTGAGGAGTATGCAACAACTTTGAGCTATTGGATCTAATGAATAGTCTATAGAATTGATACTTTTTTTTTTTTTTTTTTCTGCATGATCTAAATAAAACTCTTCTTTTTAATACAACTCTAATAGTTTCAACATAAAGGACTTAAGAGCCCTCATTAGGAGGTGTGACAACTGCTCGTTCAACTTTTTTAGACAGAATCACACACAGATTTTGTGGGAACATAATAAATGCTCTGTCTATAGAACATCAGTGTACAAAGAAGAAGGCATGGCCACTGTCTCTTCTGACTTTATTTTATGAAGAAGAGTTAGCTGAGATTCCTAACTTAAGGCATGTGTTTCAAGTTGTGACTCCCAATTTGGACTAGGAATATGCATGATATTGAAATCCAAGAGACATGTTCATTTTAACTTATAAGCTATCCTTCATCTGTTTTTAATGGCTAGTTCAGACATATGCTTTTACAGCTCAGTTTTAATGAGTGATTTTTTTTTGAGTGCATTCTGCTCTTGCCAAGCATTGTACTTAGATACCATATATTTCAAATAAAAATGTGTGGAATTTTACATTTTGCTATGTTCATCGTATTAACATTTTAGACTTCTGTGGATCTAGGCTCATTCTGGGCACCCGCGCAATGCAGGGAGATGAGAGACAGTTATGTCCTACAGTTTTAGCTGAGGAGATAAGGCTCTGACAAATACACTCACCAAACTTTATTGTATCTCTGAAATTATTTAGAAAAGAGAATATTTTTGGAAGCTAAAAGTTAGGCTAAATTGGTGGTATTTTTCATGGAAATAGCAATTGTTTCCTGAAGAAAAGGACATTCATTTCTCAATTCCAGGATCTCCAATGCAGTATTTTTTTAGTTTGGTTGGTTGGTTTGTTGGTTTGGTTTGGTTTTCATTCATTTTCTTAACATTATTTTTAACATAGGTGAGTCAAATTAGATATCGCTGTCTCAGGACTCACTCAGCAATGTTTTATTCTGATTGGTTAGTGATGATCATCACTCTGAAAAAAACAAAGATAAGTTCTTGTATATGGGAAATTTCAGGACAGCATCTTCACGTTCAGCAATGCCAGCTCTAACTGATATAAGCCAATGTCTGGATGAGTCTTCAATAGTCACTTTTATTTTCTTGTTGTACATTAGCAGAACTCAGATTTGAAGAGAACTGTATTATCCTTTTAAGCTCTATGACATGAATAAATAAAGTAAGGAGGCAAGAATAAGTGACAGTGTGTGTCAAATCTGCCTTTTTTTTCTTTTTTCTTCCTCTTTAACAGAAGACGAGTAGAGTGAGATCTAGCTGGGTATATTCAAAAGGATATGGGTGTGTTCACATTTGAAAAGGTGGCGTAAGTTTTTTGAAGAAGAAGAAAAGGGAAATGCAACCATTAATATCAAATTAAATTGATAAAAGTTTTATAAGGTCAGGAACTTCTCTAAAAAAATAGTCATGAATATTTGGAGGTGTAAAAATTACATTTGTATTGCTTGTTGCTGCTCTCACCTTGAGACCCATATTCTTCTGACAAAGCAGTAGAGTCTGTGACAAACTAGGAAAGTGTACAATGTAGTTTTGAAAGAAGAATGTTAACAAATAATAAGTGTTAATATCTATTGATTCTCTTTCATAAGCGAATGTGTATCATAAAACAGTTATTTTACACAAGAAAGTTATAAATATTATTTAGATTTTTTTTGGAATAGAATGGATTTGCTGAATAACAAGTATTGAAAACTTTGAAGAGAAAATGGACCTTTTACAGCATGATGTATCTTTAGCCACAGCTGATAAATTCTTGGAATGGGGACTGAAGATTTTTTCAGTAAATGGATTTTTTTTTCATATATTTACCACATTCCCATTTCATTATAAGGCATTGCTCCAGTATTCACTGACTGCATGACTGAGTTATTCCTGTTTGTTGGAGATGTGTAAATGTGCATGTGTGAAAGAAACACAGCTTTCCATTGCAGATGTGTTAATAGGCAACTAGATTGTGATGATGATTAATTCTGCCAGACTTGGATTTATGAAGTGACAGTGAATATGATCTTAAGATTTATGTGCTGTCCATGTATTATCTCTTGTGAACAGTTTTATGATGAGATAATTGGACAATAACTTAGCACTCTGATATCCCAAGGAGATTAACCTTCAGAGTAATAAAGGACATTATAAATAAATAAATAAATAAATAAATAAATAAATAAATAAATAAGTCTTTTATTTAAAATAAATAGGATATGTAAGCATTTATATAAATATGTGATAGTGGATTTTTTTGTTTCACATCCAAAATGTCCGGCAATGGAAAACTGGAAGACTGAGTAACTATGAAGTTATAAGTGATCTAATAAATTCTACACTCTTTTCACTACTATTTGGATGACTTCTTCATTCAGGAATGGTAATCAGATTTACTTCTTTGTAAAGAAACTGCAGGACTGACAGCACACAATAAATCATGTCTAACAACATGCTGAAAAACTGGCAAGAGACAGCTTGTACAGTGACAAATACATCTGACAACAAGCATATACATCTGTTTGCCAGGATTTATGAGAAAAGAATACAAATAAGGAGACGGAACTTAGCTTTACAAAAGACATTTGAAAGTCTTTTATTAATTTCTTACTAGGAGCAAAAAATGAAAGGAATATTAGAAAGAAAAAAAACCTTTTTGCCATTTTAAACAAAACTAGATTATGAAGAGAAAGAGAAGATTAAAGTTTTAATTATCAACTTCCATTTCAAATGCCAGATGAACTAATAAGAGAGTGACTAAAACATACTGATTGAAAGGTAGTCTTATGCAGCTATTTTTAACACATACACTGAGGTATAAATCGGTTTTGAATCCTGTCTTCAAAGCTTGAAGCTGAAGAGTAACAGAAGGTCATCCATTATTCTGTGAAGCAAAGTTAGGTATCAAACCTAACTTTCATTAACAAATAAATTATTATAATAATTTACTGTACAGTAAAGGTCATCAGATTCTAACTCTTTCATAATTAACTACTCAGTTATCTGAGTGCAATAATCAAGTTGCCAACATACAAATTATCATGGCTGAATTCAACTGAAATTATTAAGATTTACTTCATACCACATATATTAAAAACTAATCATAGAATCAGAGAAAAGAGAATCAGAGAATACTTTGGGTTGGAAGGGACCTTAAAGATCATTTTGTTCTAACCTCCATGGGCAGTAAGACCTTCCAATATAGCAAGATGCCCAAAAGACACATATATCCTGGCCTAGAACACTGTGAGGGATGGGGCATCCACAACTTCTCTGGACAGTGTTCCAGTGCCTCAGCACCCTCACAATAAGTAATTTGTCTTTCACATCTAATCTGAATCTACCCTCTCTTTTAGTTGAAGACCATCGACATTTGTTTTATCTCTATACTCCCTGACTCTCCCTAGATTCCCTGTAGACCCCATTTAAGTATTGGAAGGTTGTTATAGGGTTTCCCTGGAACCTCCTCTTCTCCAGGCTGAAAAAAAAAAAAAACAACTCACAGCCTGTCTTGGTTGGAGAGGTGTACCAGCCCCTTAATCATCCTCATTACGCTCCTCTGGACTTGATCTAAGTGAACAGCACAAGCTCTAATTTATAGCTGAATGCAGTACTCTAGATGGGGTCTCATGAAATCAGAGTAGAGAGGGAGAATCAACTGCTTTGACCTGGTGGCCACACTTCTTTTCATGAAGTCCAGGATACATTTGACTGCAAGTGCACATTGCTTGCACATGTCAAGGTTCTCAACAACTAAGACCCCCAGGTCCTTCTCCTCAGAGCTGCTCTCAACCCATTCTCTACACAGCCTGTATCTGTGCTTGGAATTGCCCTCATCTAGTGAAGTGGATGAAAAAATAAATAGTTTTAAGATAAAGTTTCATTAAACTGTAGCTCCAACCTAAAGACTTCATGAACAGCCTTGATAAATAAAAATATCTGGATATGACAATGAAAATAATTTTAGTTATGAAATTGTAATATTCAAAATATGCAGAAGTGGAAAAAATAAATAAATAAGATTTAATTTATGGACCAGTTCGGAGGAAGGGGAAGGGCAAAGGAGAAGGGGAGGAGGAAAACAGGACGGGGAAAAGGGGAAGGGGAAGGGGAAGTGGAAAAGGGGAAGAAGGGGAAGAAAGAAGGGGAAGAAGGGGAAGGGGAAGGGGAAGGGGAAGAGGAAGGGGAAGGGGAAGGGGAAGGGGAAGGGGAAGGGGAAGGGGAAGGGGAAGGGGAAGGGGAAGGGGAAGGGGAAGGGGAAGGGGAAGGGGAAGGGGAAGGGGAAGGGGAAGGGGAAGGGGAAGGGGAAGGGGAAGGGGAAGGGGAAGGGGAAGGGGAAGGGGAAGGGGAAGGGGAAGGGGAAGGGGAAGGGGAAGGGGAAGGGGAAGGGGAAGGGAAGGGTGTTCTTTTACAGTCTTCATAAAGAAAAATATCCAAAATGCCTGAGAATACTGTTTCAGTTATTGAGTTATTTTTGTGGATGAAAATTCATCTTTAACTTGCTGGGTTAAATGTGTTTTGGTAATACATAATGTTATTTATAGCGTAGGACAAAACAATCTACTGATTTACCTCCTAATATATAGACAGATTTTTATTTCTTCTTGTAACATTCTGTTAAAGTAATGTTTCCTAGACCATCAACAAGGCCAGTACTGTGGCTTGCAGTCCTGACTGCAAAAGTCCTCAGTGAGAAGGTGACACTAAATTAACTTCAGTACAAAAGTAAGGAAGCAAGTGGAAATCTGTGGGAATGAATCCTTTGTATCGCAGCATTTCTATTCTATTGGCTTTTCTGCCAACCAACTAAGAACAATACGTCAATTTTGTCAATTCCATAAATATTAAGTAATAATCAAAATGATGCACTCAGAAACTTCCCCTATCGTGAGGATTAAGAACTTGGTATAAATTCATCTGGTGTCAGCACACATTTCAATGAGTAAAAAAAGTCTCAGACTTCCATTCAGACACTATTGCTTAGTGATAGCGAAAACACACAGCAGCAATGCTAATTACACTAATAATCCCACTAAGTAGGATAATATATATTCACTCTAATGAAACTCTAACATACATCAAAACTCAGAGGAAAGCATAATATGGCGTTCTGGAAAATGTAGCTGAAAGGATAGAACATAACTCCATCTGTCTTCAGAAACTTTTGGGTATTTAGAGAATTAGCTCAAAACATTTCTTAGTATCAGGTTCTACTATGTAGGGGCAGTGCTTATTTGTGGATAATTAATCTGCAGAATTTGATAGCTACCAGCCTAACAAAAGTCTTGAGTTTTCTGATAGCAAAAAGAAAGCAAACTTTAACATTTACACAGCACACAAAATCTTACAAAGATAGCATATGAATTTAGAAATTATAATACTTAGAGTTGATAATAAAAACTTGGTTTTCAAACAACATTAAAATCAGTGTTCTCTCCTCAATTGGTTTCTGGTTTTGAATGTCCATATTGTTTGGTAACTTGACTCTAGAAATGTATTATCATTTGTTGTACATCCAGCTTTTGAAGCTAGAAGATGTGTAGCCAATACAGATATAAAATTTACTGTTATTCAAAAAATTTAAGAGGGATTTTTTTTCTGGAACAGACACTCCAGAAAATTCCTATTTACCAAGTCTTTCCATTCTACCTAAGTTGCTTTTTTTTTTTTTTTTTTTTTAACTTAAAGGCTGATGAGTTCTCTCAGACATTTAGAAATGATTTTGTACCTCCTAACTGAGGGTTACATCTTAGTCTTGATTGGCAACAAAACAAGTAGTTTCCACATGAAGAACAGCAACAACCACTGGGATTTATTTTTTTTTTCAAGCAAAAGACAGAAAAAGACAGAAGTGCTACATTTTGTGGAACCTTCAGTTATCATCTCTTTTCAGTATTAAAACTGAAATATGACAAAATAACCTACAAAGCAAAAGTACTGAAATTGTTGAAATTATCTAATTTGTGTTTCTTCACATTGGCAGTGTGAGCAATTAATTAAAAATAAATCTTATCCAGAAGAAATCCTACAAATTGTAATAATGCACTGTTAATCAGGCACCTGCCTCAAGCCTTCAAGACCCTAGAAGACTCACAATAGTCAATGGCAGCACAAATTTCTTAACAGTCAGCAGTGTTTCAATTGAATTCACTCTCCCTCATTTAACTTCTATTCCTAAATCTCAGTGTTAAGTTGGGGTGGCAAACTGGGTTTTCCAGGAGCACTATGGGACAGGTAAATATTTCAGTGTTCACTGTTACTACATTTTCTTTGGAATGCTTCACCATAGGAAGATCAAAAAGAAATATCTCCAGCATTTGTATTTTAAATTTGAATTTCTGTAGGTAAATAACACAAAATTTCAGTCATTATTACCACAGCAGCATAGCCAAGATACAGATATGAATAGAAGGGAACACCTGTGAATGTCAGAGCAAAATCTTTAAAACAATGAGTGTTAGTACAGTTAGGAACTGATATGTGTATATTTCTGATATTCTGTTTTTTACACATAATACTGGAACTGTAAATAATAGAAAGATATAAACTGCAGATATAGTCATGAATAATTTTTCTTGGGTGAGGGAAAGAATATACCTGAGGTTTTGAAGATGCTTTGAAAACATATTTTACAAAAAAAAAAAAAAAATCAATTGTTGTGCAAGGAAGTGTATTTAAAAACAGCCTTTTTTTTTTTTTCTTCTTTTCTTTTCCAAAAAAAAAAGAATAATTTAGGGAGAATTTCTATATTTTTTAGAATACCAAAAATTTGAAGATGAATTCTATCTTCAAAACGAGTTTGTCAGTGATAATATTCAACATTTTTCTGCTATTGAGAAATCTCAGAGCAGTTATTTTGGGGCATGGCATGACATGGCGTGGATGTCACTGCACTGTCATTGAAACCCTTTTACAGTGAAGATATATGGTGGAATGTTTGTTGTTCATTTTGGTTTTTATGTATGTGATCCCCAATATATAAAATAATAATTGGTATTTTTCTACATTAATGTTCCTGATGAGTGAAAATCTTTCAACTGTTTTTCGAATTAATATCAGTTTTGGATGTATGTTTACATGTGTATGTGTTATCATATTTTGAAAACGTATTAAGTAGAAAAGAAACAGGTATAAAAGCTTTAATATTCTCATCAATCAACTGAAGGCCAGATTCTCTACAATAGCGACTGAATATTATTAACTGCAATCATTTCTGCAAAGGCATAATGGATCTTACTAGCACCTTAAGGATCAACTGGTTGGATGGTACAATAGCTTCTGGCATGGCTCATATGGTTTACAGATGTTTTAAAGTAAAAAGTCTGATTTTCGTTAACTCTTTCAAGCTTTCAACAGTTGTGGTTCTACAAAAGTACTAGAAATGTGCATGGTTTTTGGCCATGATCTGTTTCTAATACTGGACTTCTATGTAGCTTTTTGGCTGTGTTTCATTACCGTAAAATGGACATATAGTTATGTTACCCATTCATGTCATCTTACTCTTTAAAAGGAAAAGAACAGATGAAAGGTTCTTCTGTACTTCAGACAGTTCAGAAGGTGAAAGATGTTACAAACCAACAGAATACAACAATCTTTCTATCTGGTGAATTGGTTTATATTGAAAGTGACATCACTACAAATGTACTATATAGTATTGGATAAGTATGATCTCACTGAATCTGAGATGTGGTAAACTTTCATTCATAACCTGGTATTTATTTTCCTTTTTGAATATAATTTCTAATAAATAAGACCTTGTGTGTGTGTATATATGTGTGTGTGTGTACATTACAGGAAAGGTAGGATGTTGGTGCAGATAATTTTCTGCAGCAGAACAAACTAAATGGGTACTTGGACTATCTAACTGCATAGCTCACATACTGGTTGCAGTGGGAATTACTGGAAAAGGAGAAAGGAAGGTGGAAAGGAAAGGAGAAGGTTTACTGTATTGAATGAGAGGAGAGAAAAAAGACAAGGAGAATATGGTAATGAAAAGGAAAAGAGAAGATCTGTCAGGGAATGCATACCAAAATGCCACCTGAGACTTTCAGTCCCCATTTATATCTAGCAGCTCATGTAGCAACAGTTCCCACACAGGATTAGAGTGAAGAGGTAAGGTCAAGGGAACCATGTGCTATACAGCCAACAGTGTTGTTGCACAGTGCCAAATGAGCGCATTACAGCTGCTAGGGAAATATGCTGCCATTTTTGAAATGTATATGTCAACTCTTCTAAAGCTGAAATCTCCTTTTAGATGCACATCATAAAATTGTTTGAAAATAAGAAAAAATACAATCAACTTTGTGATGTAGTGTCATTTGGGCTTCCTTTTGTTTAGATTGCTGTTCATTCCCAAAACGGTTCTTATCTTTCCTCACTGTCTCACTGCACGATATACTGAGAGAGGAAGGTTAGGAAAACAGACATACACATATGCATTTACATACATATATGTATGCATGTGTGTACGCACATATGAATTTACATTTACATATGCATCCTTACATACACATATACTTTTGTAAACTCAAGATTTCTGGAAATGAAATCATTGACTTCCCTTTCAGCAAATATTGCAGGCTACTGTAAAGCTACTCCCCACTGCTATATATTGATGATAGAATAAGAGAAAGGAAAGAAAATGATGAAAGGAAAGAAGGAGGACAAAATCACTCAGGGCAATGTGGTTGTCCACGGCTAACACGTTTCAAGTAGAACTAAGGACACAATTATAGCAGATTTCAAATAACTCTTTCTCAAACCAGAGCTTACTGTCTTGCTCCTGCTTATTGATTTTCTCACCTCATATGCGTCAAGAATATGTCACCTGTTCTGTAGGTCCTGAATTGCTGAAGTGATTTTCAGTACTTCTAGCCACAGTTTGTAAATAACTAAAATTCTGTTACATTCTTTAGTCACTTGAACAGGTAGACTAGGTCATGTATTTTGCATTCATAAGAACAGATACACAAATCATTATCTACATCTGCCTGACATCTTTGTTTGTCTTTGATACTTTGATATATGAATATATATCATAAAAGACTGTCCAGGTGGTAACCACCTTTACCTATTAATTGCCAGTTTCCCTAATAAAATATTTATGAGACAAGAAAACATCAAGGGAAGTATCTGGATTTCTCCTCACAAAATAGCTGTAGTGAAAAAAAAAAGAAAAAAAAAAAAAAAGAAAAGAAAAGAAAAGAAAAGAAAAGAAAAGAAAAGAAAAGAAAAGAAAAGAAAAGAAAAGAAAAGAAAAGAAAAGAAAAGAAAAGAAAAGAAAAGAAAAGAAAAGAAAAGAAAAGAAAAGAAAAGAAAAAGTAAAATTATAAGCATGTTGCAATTTATATTTTATCTGTGCTGTGAATTTTAAAATGTTCTTATATTGTTAAGAAAATCACTCTTATTTATGACAGATCACAGGCAATATAACAGAATTAAAACATACTAATTAATATATATTTAAAAATGAGCTGTTTCTGAATTGAGGCCATGAAATGCATGCATTTAAGTGACCTTATATTAAGCACTGTTTGTCTCAGTTTTAAACACTTACTTTCTATATTACATGTGATTGTGCTGTTTGTTGTTCCGTTGTTGTTTGTTTTATACAAAAAAAAAATGATTGGATTTTGTGATTCTTTTTATTTTCAAAAAGTATAATAGAGAATAATAGAATAATATAATATTTTGGAGAAATATTTTAGCAGACTCTAAGGAGCAAGATCCTGCAATCTCTCTGTAGCGTGCTATCCCAACCAGACTTTACTGACTTTGATATTCCTAGGACTTGTAGCTTTGAAAGCTACAATTGATTCTTAAACCCACTGGTGCCCCTCAACAACAAGCTGTTTATGTTGAACTGTGTGGATTGATGGGCGAGCAAGGCAAGAAAGAATAATTTTCTACAGAGATTTTGCTAATCTATGAAGAGAAGAAGAAGAGAATGTAGAGGCAGAGAAAGAAAATATGTATATGTTTTCTTTAATATTCTTCATAATAGCCTATCTTTATAACCCCTGGCTCAGTGGATGTAAAGTCATATTGTTTTCTACTCTTATAGCATCAGTTATTGAACCATTTTAAAGTCTTATGCAAAGAAGGATCAGTTACCTCTCCCAACACAAAGATCAGATAACCCGAGAAAGTGCTGAAGGTCTTTCTGATGCTGTTTCTGTTTGTTTTGTTTTGTTTTGTTTTGTTTTTGTTTTTGTTTGTTTGTTTGTTTTATTTTGTTTTGTTTTTTACTGAAATATCAAATCATCTAAAAGGTTTTGTTGTTGTTGTTGTTGTTTTGCTTATAACTATCTTTATTCATCCCTGAAGACAAGATCTGCTTCTGCAGTCTAGATTCACTTTAAAGTATTGGCCTGGTCAATCATCTATAATGGTCCCTTTCACCATACAGAAACTATAAACAAGTGAAAAAACTCTTGGCCCAAGCACAAAGATGTTCTGTATTTTCTAACTCTGCTGTATTGAAGGAGCTTACCTCAGTGACTCTGAAAAATATTATGGAAATTTATTTCAGAACTGTTGTATTTCCCCACACACACTTCAACTGTTCTTCTCCATGTAATCTTCAAATTAGACATTTACAAGGTACTCTGTGCCCAGACTGTTTCTTTGTACATTGCAATACATATTTATATCCCACAGATTGCAGGGTGCAGGGTAAGATCATGCTTTTATCATTTTTTTTCTTCTTAAAACAAGACAGAAATTCTGTGCTCTGGCTGAAAACAAATATGAAGTCATTTACATGTGCAGACATAACATTTTCATAATAACTATATGTCTTTTTTTTTATATTTATTCAGTATATCTAATTGTATAATATATAAAAAAATCCTTGACAGAGAGCTATTTATTTCTAAAGAAAAGGTGTTAATGCATGACATGTATAGAATATATTTATTTTGCTTACAGGTAACTGATTATTTGCTTATTTACCAAAGCTACAGTAGCTAAGATGGAATATGTTGCACCCTGGGGGTTTTAATACAATACCACAAATAAATATCAAAGAAATTAAATGTGTTCTCATTAAATACAATGGCCCAGATTTTAGTTCTATGCTCAATCATTCTGGTACAGT
The DNA here is from genome assembly GCF_047663525.1 of Anas platyrhynchos. Lineage (NCBI taxonomy): Eukaryota > Metazoa > Chordata > Aves > Anseriformes > Anatidae > Anas > Anas platyrhynchos. The sequence goes on along the minus strand of NC_092621.1, from coordinate 38,768,318 downwards.
TCCTCTAGAGTGACCTTGCCATGACTTTGGATTTCCTGCTATGGAAAATACTTACAATAGGAAGCTCTACTACAGGTGGCTTGCAGTAAACTGTTATTTGTTCTCATGTGAACACTGTAAACACTAGAGTTGGGAAGAACCTCTGAAGGATATGGGCTGAGTGAATGCAAACATGTTCAGAGCTAACAGCAAAGATACAATATATTACTAAAAACACCTGTGCTCTAAAGGCAGAGGTACGTGAGGGATAGTATGTTGGCCTCACCACTTCTGTTCAGCTCATTTTTCTCATGTTACTTCCATCACCTTTCCGCTGACTTTGTTGCACATTGTTTTCTAAGTCATTCAGTTGTAAGGTGATACCAAGACCCAGAAAAGCAATGACTGTTGACAGAGTTGGCATATTTTGGCCTGCATAGTTGACCAGCAGCTCATCGAATTGAAGTAAAGGACGGCGCTGCTCAGTATAGACCTAACCCTGCTTTCCCCAGAGCACGGCATTATGGGGACAATGTCCATACAAATAAGATTAATTTGATCATTCTCAGTTGTGCTTGATTAATAGTAAAGGCCATTCAATATGTTTACATTTAAATATTTGTAAGGGACCTAAACAGCCCTTTGTTGATATAGTATTGTCTCTGCTGACAACTGCATGTATATAGACACACTGAGCATTTTAAAATGTCTGTGGACACCATGCACTTACACATAGAGACACAAGTGTGCAAACAGATGTGCGTAGGACTCTCATAAGGATTTGGATTATCTAACAGCTTCTGACATCTATAAGGACAAATAACATGCCCTATTTATGTGGTCAATTAACTTATTCTATTCAAGACTATGCCAGCAGTTGTAATCTTGACAGTTTATAATAACTCTATGTATTTCACTGTGAATATATTTCATGGAAGGAAGGAGGGAAGGAGGGAAGGAGGGAAGGAAGGAAGAAATTAATTAATAAATTAATTAAGAAACAAAGAGAAAGGAAGGAAGGAAGGAAGGAAGGAAGGAAGGAAGGAAGAAGGAAGGAAGGAAGGAAGGAAGGAAGGAAGGAAGGAAGGAAGGAAGGAAGGAAGGAAGGAAGGAAGGAAGGAAGGAAGGAAGGAAGGAAGGAAGGAAGAAAGAAGAAAGAAAGAAAGAAAGAAAGAAAGAAAGAAAGAAAGAAAGAAAGAAAGAAAGAAAGAAAGAAAGAAAGAAAGAAAGAAAGAAAGAAAGAAAGAAAGAAAGAAAGAAAGAAAAGAAAGAAAGAAAGAAAGAAAGAAAGAAAAGAAAGAAAGAAAGAAAGAAAGAAAGAAAGAAAGAAAAAGAAAGAAAGAAAGAAAGAAAGAAAGAAAGAAAGAAAGAAAGAAAGAAAGAAAGAAAGAAAGAAAGAAAGAAAGAAAGAAAGAAAGAAAGAAAGAAAGAAAGAAAGAAAGAAAGGAGGAGAAGGAGAAAGGAGAAAGGGAAAGAGAAAGGGAAAGGGAAAGGGAAAGGGAAAGGGAAAGGGAAAGGGAAAGGGAAAGGGAAAGAGAAAGAGAAAGAGAAAGAGAAAGAGAAAGAGAAAGAGAAAGAAAAAGAAAAAGAAAAAGAAAAAGAAAAGAAAAGAAAAAGAAAAAGAAAAAGAAAAAGAAAAAGAAAAAGAAAAGAAAAAGAAAAAGAAAAAGAAAAAGAAAAAAGAAAAAGAAAAAGAAAAAGAAAAAGAAAAAGAAAGCTCTATTTTTCCAATATATAAATCTCTGTAAATTTAATCTTATATTCATTATGGTCCTGATATCCTTTTGACCCTATTGTTATCTGTCTCAGTTCATCAAACAGGCAGAAAACTAAACTATTGAAAAGGAAGAGGGATATTCTTTTTGCCAGTTCAGTGGGTTACATCTAGCTGCGTGGGCCTGGCAAACTATTAGAGATAGTGGAAGAAAGAGTATAAGATGTGAAAAATGGGCCCACTTCAAAGGGCATAAAATGTTGAATCTGTTAAAGTATATGTTGAAACTGGTCAGTTAGACTTCAGTATATTCACCGAGAGCTAGATTGCTGATTATAACAATTTGTCTTTGGACATTTTGTTGTTATATTTTTTGAATTAAAAATTAGATTTCTGTTATGAATTTCTGCTGCTGTGTGGCAAGTGTTCTGTTATGAATTAATGAAATGGTACAGTGAAAAGCTGAACTGAAGCTATCTGCATCCATTTCCACATCATTGATCTAAAAATCACATTACCCAATAAATCTGTAAAACGTCCATTTTAGTAACAAAAATAACACATGACAAAGTTTTCACACATTTCCTAATCTTGCCACTTTCAGCTTCCACAGATCCTTTGTTGATGGGTACTAAACTAAGGACTTCAAAAGAGAGTCTCAATCTCTTTATTTCAGAGTAAAACTTCCAGGCTTCAAATAAACACTAAGGCTCACAGTCCACCATCTGAGTTTTTGTTCTAACAGCCCTACATTCATGTAGGAAAATAAATGGATCTTGGAATAGCATCACAGAATAGTCAAGGTTGGAAAGGATCTCTGGAAGTCATCGTGTCCTACCTGTTCAAGGAGGGCACCTACAACAGTTTGCCTAAGACCATGACCAAGTGGCTAATAAATATCAACAGAAACTCCTCAACCTCTCTGGGAAATCTGTGCTCCACCTCTCACACAGATAGACCTGGAAAGGATGGGTCAATGGGCAGAGGCCAATGGGATGAGGTTCAATGTGGCTAAGTGTCAGGGCCTGCACTTTGGCCATAACAATCCATGCAACACTACAGGTTTAGGGCAGAGTGGCTGGAAAGCTGTGCAGAGGAAAAGAATCTGGGGATGCTGGCTGATGCTCGCCTGAACACGAACAAGCAGTGTGCCCAGGTGGCCAAGAAGGACAATGGCATCCTGGCTTGCATTAGGAATACAAGCAGCAGGATCAGGGAGGTGATCATCCCCCTGTACTCTGTTCTGACGAGGCCGCACCTTGAGTACTGTGTTCAGTTTTGGACCCTTCACTACAAGAACAACATCAAGGCTCTGGAACGTGTCCAGAGAAGGGCTATGAAGTTAGTGAAGGGTCTGGAGAACAAGTCTTATGAGGAACAACGGAGGGAACTGGGGTTGTTTCATCTGGAGAAGAGAAGTTTCAGGGGAGATCTTATTTCTCTCTAGAACTACCTGAAAGGAAGGTGTGGAGAGCTGGGATTCATCCTCTTCTCACAGATAACTAGTGATAGGACTAGAGGAAATGGCTTCAAGCTGCACCAGGGGAGGTTTAGGTTAGAAATTAGGAGAAATTTCTTCTCAGCAAGAGTAGTCATGCATTGGAATGGTTTGCCCAGGAAGTGGTGGAGTCACTGTCCCTGGGGGTGCTTAAGGAAAGGTTGGACCTGGTACTTAGGGACATGTTTCAGTGGGTCATGTTGGTAGTAGGGTGATGGTTGGGCCAGAAAATCTTGGAGGTCTTTTCCAACCCTAATGATTCTATGATTCTATGAAAAAAAAAAAAAAAAAAAAGAAAAAAAAAAAAAGTGTCTTGATGTTCAGACATCAGACAGAGACTTCTAGGTTACTGTTTATGCCCATTGCATCTTGTCCTTTCACTGGACAACAACAAAAAGAGCTCAGCTCTCTCTTCTTTGCACCCTCCTGTCAGATGTTGGTAGACATTGATGAGACCATACCACCAAGCTTTTTCTGCTCCATACTGAACAGTCCCAGCCCTCTTAGCCTTTCCTCACTTGTCTTAATGTCTTAAAAATAACTGGTGATTGAGCAACTTCCACCAGCTGCTTATAAAACACTTCATCTGTCTCTTCATCCTGGTTTGGCAGTCTATAACAGACTCCTGCCAGGATGTCTTCCTTGTTGGCCAACCCCCTGATCCTTATCCACAAGGACTCTACCTTTTCATTTCCAAACCCAATCTCAACAACATCGAAGATTCTCAAAAACTGAGAACCACAGCATCACCCCTCTTTAGTTGCCTGTCCCTTCTGAAGAGCCTGTAGCCGTCACAGCACTTCAGTCATGGGAGTGGTCCCACCACATTTCAGTGATGGCAACTAGGTCATAGTTTGCCTGCCACGATGGCTTCCAACTCTTCCTGTTTGTATTGCATGCTGTGTGCATTGGTATAGATGCACTTCAGTTTTGCCATTGCCCTCCCCCTGAACCCTGGGACTGCTTCTCCACGATCACCTCTATCGAGCTTCATTTCCCTTCTGTCCCCCTTCATACCTACTTCAAAGCCCTCTCAATGAGCCCTGCCAGTTCCCAGGCTGGATTACATTTCCTCCTTTGGGGCAGGTGTGACTCATCCACCTCCCCATGATCAATATATATATATATATTCCTGCAATGACACCAGACTTTCAGCCATGTATTAATCAACTGGACCTTCCTGGTCTGCTCAATATCCCTCCCCACCACTGAACCAATAGAAGAAAATACCACTTGCATACCCACTCCATCCAGTAACCTTCCCAGTACCCTGAAGCCTGTTTTGATAGCCTTCAAGCTTCTCTCAGCAATTTCATCTCTGCCAGCCAGAAATATCAACAAGGGATAATAATCGAAGGGGCAAACAAGGTCAGGAAATTTGCTTGTAATGTCCCTCACCCAGGTCCCAGTTAGGCAGCAGACTGCCCAATGGGTAGAGTCCAGCCAACTATCAACCAACACTCCCAGGTCCCTTGCCTACAGACAGCTTTCCAGCCAATCTTCCCCTAACCTGTAGCATTGCATGGGGTTGTTGTGCACCTGGCACTTAGCCTTGTTCAAATTCATACAGTTGGTCTCAGCCCATCCATCAAGTCTATCCGGATCCCCATGTACAGTCCTCCTACCCTCTAGAAGACCAACACTCATGCCTAATTTGGTGTCATCTACAATCTTACTCAGGGTGCACTTGATCTCCTCATTCAGAGTATTGATAAAGATATTAAAGAGAACTGGCCCCAGTACTGAGCCCTGAGGGACACCACTAGTGATTGTCCTCCAGCCAGATTTAACTTCATTCACCACAACTCATTCAGCCTGGTCACACAGACAGTTTTTAACCCAATGAAGACAGTTTTTAACCCACTTATCCAAGCCATGAGCAGCCAGTTTCTCCAGGAGAACACAGTGGGAAATGGTATCAAAAACCTTACTGAAGTTAGACTACATCTATATCTTTTCTGTCATCCAGTAAGCACATTACCTTGTCACAAAAAGAGATCATGTTAGTCAAGCAGTATTTGTCTTTCATAAGCCTATGCTGACCAATCTAGGTGACCAAGGCTGATCACCTAGTTGTCCTACATGCATTGTGTGATGGCTCTCAGTATGATCTGCTCCATAACCTTCCCTGGCACCGAAGTACAACTGATAGACCTGTACTTCCCTGGGCCCTCCTTTCAGCCTTTCTTGTCGATAGGCATCACATTTCATAGCCTCCAGCCAACCAGGAGACTGATAGGCAGGACTGCTGATAGATGATAGAAAGTGGCTTAGTGAACACTTCCACCAGCTCCCTCAATATCATCAGGTTAAACCCATCTGGCCCCATAGACTTGCATACATCTAAGTGGAGCAGCAGGTCGCTAAACATTTCCTCTTGGATTACAAGGGCTTCATTCCCTCCCTGTCTCTTTCTACCAGCTCAGAGGGCTAAGAACCTGGAGAACAACTGGTCTTGCTGCTAAAGACTAAGACAAAGAAGATGTTAAGTACCTCTGCCTTTTCCTCAACTCTTGTTACTATGAGGATGGAGATTCTCCTTAGTCCTTCTTTGCTTGTTTATGTATTTGTAAAAACATTTTTGTTGTCCTTAAGGTCAGTAGCCAGATTGTCCTCAAGTTGGGTTTTGCCCTTCTAATTTTCTCTCTGCACAGCCTCATGATATCTTTGTAATACTCTGAGTGGGAGTGGCTTCCTCCTCCTTCCAAAGGTCTCTCTCTCTTTTTTTTTTTTTTCCTGAGCTCTAGCCACAGCTCCCTGTTCAGTCACACCAGTCTTCCTGGACTCCTTTGTCCTTAAGGACTGCCTCCCCAGGGACTCCATTAACCAGTCTCCTTAATAGGCTGAAGTCCACCCTCTGGATGTCCAGGGTAACAGTTCTGCTAACGCCAACTCCTTATTTCTCCAACCGTAAAAAACTCTATTAATTCATGATCACTGTGTCCAAGATAGCTTCCAGCCTTATTATCACCCACAAGTCCTTCACTATTTGTGAGAAAAAGGTCCAGCAGGGCACTGTCCCTAGTTGGCTCACTCACGAGTTGTGTCAGGAAGTTATCTAACACAAACTTCAGAAAGCTCTTAGACTGTTCCTTCTCTGTTGTGTTGTACCCTGTATCCTCAGCAATGTGTACCCTGGAACACATTGCTGATTAGTGGCTTTCTGATCACATCCTAAGCACAGTCATTCAGTCAGTTTTCAATCCATGTCGCTGTACTGAGTCTGTATCCAGTCTATACTGAGCTTCCATGAGAATCTTATGATAATGTCGAAAGCCTTGATGAAGTCAAGGCAAATTACATCCGCTATTCTCTCCTCATCTAACAAGCCAGTAAGTGTAGGTTATCAAGTCAAATATTATTTCCTCTTGGTGAATTTATGATGAATCTGCTTGATCAGTGTGTTTCATGTGCCTGGAAATAGTTTCCAGGATTAGCTGTTCCGTCACTTTTCTAAGGATCAAGGTGAGGCTACATAGCCTATAGTTTCCAAGCCTTCTTAGCCCTTTTTGAAGATAAATGTGACTTTTTCTGACTTTCAAACCTCAAACACTTCTGCCAATTGCTATGATAATTAGTAGGAACAGCTCTGCCAAATGCCAGCCCCTCCAGAACTCATGGGTGCATCCCATCTGGGACCCTAAGTCCCAGTTTGCATAAGCACTCCCTGACAGGATCCTCTTCCTCAAGAGTGTGTCTTTCCTTGCTCCAGACTTTTCACCTGGTTTCAGGGGCCTTGGATTCCTGAAGACGGGTCTTGCTAGTAAACATTGAGGCAAAGAAGGCTTTCAGTAACTCAGCTTTTACTGTTTTTTGTTTGTTTGTTTGTTTGTGTTTTTCGTTTGATTTGTTTTGTTTTAAACAGATCTACTGTTTAATTCAGCAATGGTCCCACATTTTCCCATTTTCCTTTTGTTTTTATACTTTTGCATTTATAGAAACCTTTCTTGTTCCTTTGATTTCTGTCACCAGGAAAATTTTAGCTTTACTTATTGAATATCTGCATGCTTAGACAGTGCCTTCATATGCCTCCCAGATTTCCTGTGCCTTCTTTCACCTTCTATATACTCCTTTAGATCTGAATTACACCAATACATACTTGTTCATCTACTCGTTCCTTCAGTCATTTTTTGCCTGACAACCCTATCATTGGGACGGGCTACTCTTGATCTCAAAGGAGGTGTTCTTTGAATATCAGCCAGCGTTCCTGGGCTCCCTTCCAGAGCCTTATCCCATGGGACTCTTTCAAGCACATCTGTGAATAGGCCAAATTCTACTTTTACAACACAAGGTTGTGATTTATTTTTTCCCTCTTCCTCATCTCAGGATCCTGCATTCTGTTGTTGCACTGTCACTGAAACCAAAGCTGCTGTCAACATTCACATCCACAATGAACACTTACACATTTGTGAGTATGAGGTTCAGTAGAACACCTCTTCTCATTGGTTTCTGTTTCACCTTGCATTGAGTTCATGTGGCAAGGTTTCGGAAGCAGGAGGCTGCAGGGGTGGGCTGTATGAGAAGAACACAGAAGTTGCCCCATATTAGATAAGGGCCAGTTTCAGCGGGCTCCAAAAGGGATCCACAACTGGCCAGAGATAAACCAGTGAGAAATACTGGTTGGACCACTAGGACAGCATATTTATGAAAGGGAAAAAAATCCTGTGTAACAGCATTCGGGAGGGAGAAGGGTGGAAAACAGCCCTGAAGACACCAAGGGCAATGCAGAAGGAGGGCAGGAGGTGCTCCAGGCTCTGAAGCAGAAGTCTCCTTGTGGCCCACAGAGAGGCCCCTTTTGGAGCAGGCTGAAGCCCACGGGGTACCATGGCAGAGCAGATTTCCATACTGCAGCCCATGGAGGAGCCCATGGTGGAACAGGTGGAAGTGACCTGGAGGAGGCTGTGGCTCATGGACAGCCCCTGCAGGAGCAGGTCCTGGGCCAGAGCTGCAGCCCGTGGAAAGGAGCCAATGCAGGAGCAGGGGATCTAGAGGGAGCTACCACCCATGGGGGAACCGTGCTGAAGCAGTTTGCTCCTGATGGATGGACCCTATCTTATGGGCCCATGTTATAGCAGTTATTGAAGAGCTGTTGCCTATGGGAAGCCCCTGCAGGATCAGTTCAGGAAGGATGGCATCCCGTGGAAGGGACCCCATGCAGAGCAGGGGAACAGAGTGACCATGGAGGAGCAGCAGAAACAAAGCATTAGGGACCACAGCCCTCATTCCCTGTTCTCCTCACTGCTTGGGAGGAGGAGGTAAAAGAGGGTGAATGAGGAGAAGGTGTTTTCAGTTTGCTTGTAGCTTCTCACTGCTCTAGTCTGTCAGTATTAGGCAATAAATTATTTTAATCTTCCTATATTTGTTTTGCCCATGACAATAATTGCTGATTGATCTCCCTGCCCTTAACTCAACCTTTGAACCTTTTTAATTGTACTTTGTCCTGTTACTCTTTGAGGAGGGAGGTAGAGAGCAGTCATGTTGGAGTTCAGCTGCCCAGCTGGGTTAAAGCACCGCATACCTGGGTCAGGAAGTGCTCATCAATGCTCTTCAAGAACTGCCTGGGTTACTTGTGCCCTGCTGCTCTGTTCTTCCTCCAACAGATATTAAGGTGGTTGAAGCCTCTTGTGAGAATCAGGGAATATGAATATGAGGCTAATTTAAGCAGTCCATAGAAGGCCCATTTCACTCGCCTTTCCTGGTCAGGGGGCCTATAGCAGGGACCCATTTTCATCTGACTTTTTGTCTTTATCTGTAAGCTCTCAGTTGGTTTATCGTCGATCAACGGGCACAGCTCCATTCACTGTGGCTGATCTGTCACATTAAGTGCAACTGTACCTCCTCATTTTCCCATCCTGCTCTTGTATCACTCCACTGCAGCGCTCCAGTTATGGGAGCCATCCCCAGAGTCTCAGTGAGATTGTGACCTCACAGCTGCACGCAGACTTATATTCCTTTTATTTTCCATACAACCCTTGATATCCAGATAGCAAGTGACACCTCATTCCTTTACCCTTGTAGACTTTAAAATACTGTAGTTGTATACATACTCTTCAAAGTTGGACCAGGTGATCTTGGTGGTCTTTTCGAACTTTAATGATTCTATGATACTCCTTAATGATAATGCTCTCTATGACTCTCTCTTAATGACAATGCTCTAAATCTAGATCATTGTCCAGCAACAGCAAGGGGTACATGTGGGCACAATCCAAAGCACAGTACAGACTTTTCAGGGAATTTAGTATAGATTATGATGTTCCTGGACACTGTCTTAATTTACTAATGTAGACATAACCACGGATTAATTTTAATCTGAATGAGGCAAAAGGGAAATTGCTGATTATCATTTTTAATTGTTACTTTAGAAGATAATAAAAAGCACACAGAGTCTTATCGCTTTAAAGAAGACCAGCAGTAATACAACTTTATCTTTCAGTCTTTTCAGTATATTCACATCCTCAGACTGGGTGCTGTCTAATTCTGAGGACAACATAATCTCTTGGTTTGCATAGAGGCAACAATGTTTTTGTGAGGAAATTCATGTTCTGACATGTCATTCTTTTCATAATTCAAAATGTTTCTTTTAAAATACATAATGAAATTAAAACTCTAGGAAAGAGTCAATGTCAAAGTGTTGTTGGCTGCTGCTCTGTAGATTAATTCTTTTTTAAGTCTTCTTTTTATTTGTTGTTTTTTGTTTTTTGGATGGGGGGAGGTGGAGAAGGATATTGAATCCTTCCCTGTCTAAATAGGTTATAAATAGGTTATAAAATAGGTTATATTTATAACCTATTTAGGTTATAAATAGTATAGCTATGTTCATTTGTTGGCAATAATATTAATTTATCTTCAAATGAATGTAGAGGTTCACTTTAAAATTACACTCCTAATCAAACCCCATAAACTAAGCAGGCATCTGTGTGTGACACAAATAAGCTGTCACTTATGTTTTGGATACAGGAAAGCTGATGTGGTTGCAGTCTGGGATATGTGAGGGCTTTCAGTCAAGTTTTTATCATGAGGCTACCCTTTTCCCTTCTGTGTCTCTTCTTTTTCCCACCTGGAAACTCAAGCCCTCAGAACATAATTTTATCTTGCTTAAAGGCTTTCAATGGTTCTGTCAGTTGTTACCAGTTTATAATCTAAGTGAGGAGAATTGTGTTGTTATTTTGCCACTTGTGGACATAGTACAATGCAGATTATTAAAAATAACCAAAAAAAGTTTTGAAACACTTTCATTATACATCTTCAGATCTATATTACCTCAATTAACTAAATAGTGTAAAACATATGAAGAACTTAAGAAAGACAAAAGACGGTCTTTGCTTGACCATCTCAGAGACCTGAGAACATTATGTTCAGCAGTCAGATCTAGGCAATTTGCCAGAATGCTGATATATTCTGCAGACCCTTTTTTGCTTTTATTTTTTGTTTATCTTTCTCCTGACTCTGCAGTCATCATTCAGGTTCCAAATTGATTCAGCTTCACTGGAAAGCAAAAAGATACTCACCCCTTCCCCCTTCCCCCTTTATTTCTTTTCCCATTTGGAGATTATTTGAACCACTCTTTGAATTTTTACTGGTAGAGAATGTATTTAATCCTGATTTCTTCTTTTTTGGACACTAAGTTATTGTATAAAAAAAGCCAGCAGAGACAGTGATCATTAATATGTCCATGATGAGTCTGCTGTGCACCAAGTTCAGTGCTGCTTGGCTTCAGTGGCCTGTGTCTGAACATGCTCAGAAGATTGAATCTCATGTCTTTTGAAACAAAATGTGATGAACAGGTGGCAAATCCTCAACTCAGCCAAAATAGGTGGAGATGTCTATTGAAATGTCCAATAGTAAATGTGTGAGCATTCAGCCAGCACTTGTGGCAGGAAAGGTCGCTGGTGTTCTAATTACTTAGAGTCAGGTGGATCACTGAACTGGGCTATGTGCTGAACTGGGCTCTAGACCCAAAATTCTGCTAACAGGGCAGGTTAGACACCAGATCACTTTGTGTATCTCCCAATGTCCCATCACATATGAAGATTCAATAGCTTTTTATGAAAGGAATACGACTGCCTGACCTTCTACTATTTCTTTCATGTTTATAATAATTATGTGCCTGAAAATCTCTCAGCCATGGTTTCATGATTTGAGAAGGGATAACATCAAATGAGCAAACAACTGAATTTCTTATTTTTTACTTGAACTGATTAAGGAACTTAATCTACTGGCATCACTGAGACAGACATAAACTTTGATTTTAATGTTCCTATACTCATCACTGTGCCTGAGAAACTCAATGACAGCTGTAGTTAGTTGAGATGCTTTAGGAAGTAGTCCCTAGTTTAAATACAAGAGTGTAAATGACAAAGAATAACCTCCAAGAAGAACTTTTTATTTATTTATTTATTTATTTATTTATTTATTTAGTCTGGAATGTGCTTTATCAACTACTCTGATACAACTAGTGTTTATTGCATTCACAGAGTATTAGGAAGTATCAGGAAGAGGTTCTTCACTGAGAGGGCTGTTGCACACTGGAACAGGCTCCCCAGGGATGTAGACATGGCACTAAGCCTGCCAGAGTTTAAGAAGCATTTGGACTGTGCTCTTAGTCACATGGTCTGAAGTTTTGGTTAGACATGTGTAGGGCCAGGAGCTGGACTCTATGATCCTTATGGGTCCCTTCCAACTCAGAATATTCTATGATTCTATGATTCTATTTTATTCACCTTCCAGCACCCATTAGGGACCTGCCAAATAGGAGGAAAACAGTATAGATAATTTGCTTAGGAAAAGTGGCCTTTTCTCCCCAAGAGTAGTCTTTGCTGTTACATGTATTTCTGTCTGACAAATTGGTAAATACATTATATGAGCTGAGTGAAGGATGACATCATTCAAAGTAAACAACACAGTTCTTTTTAATACACATTTTTATATGAGATTTTTTTCTCTAAAGTAAGCTGCTAACAAAGATTGACTGGACTTCCCAAGGATTTCATTATCTGGCCTCCATTGCACATTTTTTTGTTTGTGTAATGCAATAATAATAATAATAATAATAATAATAATAATAATAATAATAATAATAATAATAATAATAATAATAATAATAATAATAATAATAATAATAATAATAATAATAAAAGTAGTAAACATTCAATGCTGCCTCACAGGAAGAAACATTTTGTTACTAGAAAGATTTTACATGTCTAAAGGATTTTTTTGATTGAATTATTTGTGTAGGTATCACATTTTCATTTTCTTTTCTTTCTACTTGATACCTTCAACTATTTCCAACGTGCCACAGCACCTTACGGTACATGACTGTTTAACCTTAAGTCACCTCAGCTGTGAAAACTGTGGATGTAACTTTGAAAAAACATTTTGAATGTGACAGCAAAATTACTTTGTGACATTTATACATTTTTCATATTGCTGTTCCCAGTAGGAGTGATTTTTATATTTCTTACAACAACAATATGAAGAAACACACTTTTAAAATGATGGGGTTTTGCTGATGCTGCTTTCACTGTGTCTAGTGAGCTAAGAGACTATGCTGTAGCTTAATGCAAGAGTAATAACGGCGATGCTTCTCAAGAAGCAGAAGTGCATCTCCTCGTACATGGCTGCTCTAGGGTTGGAGGGCATGTGTGCATGTATGAGGTAGCACAAGAGCACTATGGCAGATGGAAATGGAGTAAGACAGACAAGCAGAGGACTTAGACAATGTTTCACAGAGCTCAATAAATCTATACAGTTTCTTTATGCCCTGCAAGGTCATAGATGATGCTGACACTCGTCTCCTAGCAACCCACTCTACTAACCTACTTTTGTCCCAATCACTGGAGAATGGTTTTAATGCTCTGAGCTGTGTTTCAACATGTGGAGGAAAGAATCAAATTGATGCTGGGTAACTGCTGATGTGCAAAATGCTAAAAAGCATTTTTCTGGTCTGCCTCTGCTCTATATTGCTTGCACACAGAAGCAATGCACTAGTTGTATATGTGTGTATTTAGACAGTAGTCTGATACAAATTCTCAATTAAGGAGGTTCTACCCAAATCAGGAGATATTTTGTATAATATATATATATATGATGAGACGTTTCAGAAATACATTTTAAATTGTTAAAATTAAGCTTGTTTTTAATAATTTATATAATGTAACCAATTAGATAAAAACTCTTAGACAACCATAATAATGAATAAAAACCCTATATGCTTAACACAGAAAGTCTACAGAACTTTCTTTGACAGAAAGCTCTTAACATTCAGAAGGACATTTATTGTAGTGAGACATCAATAAACGATGGTGATGTGCCATGCTAACATTTTCTCTTTCCACTGCCAGAAGATACCACTGTCCTGTTGAATGTTTCACTGGATCAGAGAGTACTGAACATTATGGTGATTTCCTGAGGAATACTACAGAGCTGAATTCAAGGTTTTGAATTGCACTGACACAGCACTGTTCTCTACCTTCCCCCTAGCCTTAATAAAAGGCATTATTGTTAGCAAGAGGGAAACCGTTTACTGTTAATACAGTAATTACCTAACCTTTGGCTATCACACATCAGTACATACAGCAAACTGGAGTATATAAGGGGTTGGTATTAAAAGATTACCGGATCATAAACCTTGTATGTGCTACCCTGGTGCCTGTGAGAAGTGAATACATCATGAGGATTCTCCTAAACTGTTTTGACTGTCAGTGGCATTAAGAGGCCATAACAAAAGACAAGGGTAAAGAAAGTAGGAAAATACATTCATAGCTGTTTCCTACGTAGGATTCAGAAAGTAAAGAACCATGAATAAAACATTCCTTATGTGGGAAGGGTCTGAGCCAACATAAAAACCCATCACTCCCATTTTTTCTTCTGGAGCACATTTATCTTAGAGACTGCGGATGTTATCTGAGATAATTTCTTCCAGTTTATCCAGCTGTCTTTTTTAACCACAGAATGACAACTTCAGATTGGTTGGCAGAGAAGTTTGGAGCAGGTCTCAGAGCAGGTTTTTCAGGGTCTTGTCCAGGAACGTTCTGAGTATCCTGAAGGACTGATATTTCACAACTTCTCTGGGAGCTAGTCTTTGTAACCACCCTTGTGGTGATTTTTTTTTCCTTACAATTAATAGAAATTTCACACTTAATGGAAATTTAATGGAAAATATTCAGTTCATGCTCAGGACTGATGAGTCCCACTGCTTCAGAAAAGGTTGTAGTAGTGACAACCACTTCCATGAAGGTTATGTGTAGATGTTGTTTAGCAATACCAGGAAAATGTTAATTGATTGAAACCAACCTCAATGATGGCTAAATTCTGTTCACTTAGAGTTTTCCAAATAACAAGAAGAGAGTTAAGAATATGGTAAGTCCATGCACATGAAAAGAAAAAGAAAAAAAAAAAATAATAATAAATATTCCACACAGTCTTGTGGGAAAAATAAATAAAATAAAATAAAATAAAATAAAATAGCCATACAGCTGTCACAGTGCAATCCTGAGAAAAAGCAGAGGAGTCCTGAGCAGAGTTGAAGTTCAAACAAACCTTGTGGAAATCTTGTTAATCTTTTCCCATTTAATTCAGTAAAAAAAGGTATTTTAGATATTTGCTGTTAGGTAAACTGAACGGTAGCAAAAAAAAAAAAAAAAAAAAAAAGTAATCAATTTTCATCCTCAGTGCCTCTGTTAGTCAGACAGTGCCTTGGGCCTCAGAGAAGCTGCACTACATAACTTGTTCTATAGGACAGTTTGGTATTTTGGTGTCTTACTTAAAACACTTACTACTGTTACTTTTGTAGTATCTTTCTTTTTGTATCTTTTCAGCTTCCAAAAGACACCAAGACACAATTCAATTCTACAGATTTGTGAATTGACTTCTTTAGATTTATTTTCAAAAAAAAAAAAAATTGTACTAATAATATCAGCATACTAATTACCTCTATTGCTGAATGCACATAGAAAAAATGATGATTTTTGTAACCAAAATTCAGAAAGTACTTTCAGATATAGTTAATTTTCAGTTTTGAATCAGTAAGGTCCAGAAGAACTTAATAGTAATACAGATACAAAGATCTTGACTGTTCAACGGAGCAGCTTTTTTCTAAGTTCTTGATGCTGAGAAAGTGGCACAGCAGTAAAGACATAAGTTTGAGTAAAAAGGAGTTGAAAACCCATCACCCTTTGAATGAAAAGGACCTGCAATAAAAGTCTGTCTTTCCAAAGGTTCCTCTATTCATAGAAAGAAGCAATACTTTATATAGACCATAGAATTTGTTGCCTAAACTCTACTTCTACATGCAGATTATTCAATACTCATATTAATTTGCATGCACTGGTTTAAGACAAATTGATTATGGAGCTGTAAGTATAATTTTGATTTGTTAAACTGAAGCACATGCAGGGTAACTAACTCATTAGTTCTTACTAGTGTAATTGAGATCATAATCTATGTCTGTGTGTGTACTGAAAAATATTAATATTCTCAGTTTGTGCTGTTAATCCGTAGCTAGGTAATAAGCAATAAGCGATATACTAGAGAGGAAAGAATCTTGTCTAGAGAAGAAAAAAAAAAAAAAAAGGAAGAAAATATATATATATTTTTTTAATGTGTCTGCTCTATTTTACTTTCAGTCTGCATATACTTATGTGTTCATATCTGTACATAAACCTAAGTATGTAGATATACAAACAAAATATATGTGTATGTATCCTACTTCTTGGTAGAGACCAAATGTCAGACAGTCAAAAATGTTTCACAGTCTAAAGCTAAACCAGCTCCATTTGTATCACTTTATATTTTTTAAAAGCAAAGACTTTAATAAGCATAGACTTAAACAATTAAACATCAGTTGGCATGGAATAACTTCTTACCCTGTGGTAACTTGTTCAACTCTAAGACCAGATAGAGAGAGGGGAGCACTCCCAATAAAAGACTGAATAAAATTATTTTTGTATATATTCCACGAAGAAAAATAATATAAAAGGTTAGGTATACTTATGTCTGCTTTTAGATACACATACTGTAGCTGCTAAAAATGAGACAGAGTTGCTACAGTCACTTAAAAAAAACACTCTGATACCTCTTTTGATCCTCAAGGAAAATGATAGGTTAGTCAGATTTTGCCTCTTCCTAGCCTGTGAAGAAGAAGCATGCTACCAGTATTTAGAGGAATTAAGTGGCTGGTGTAAGAGATAAGCAATACTTAAAAAAGCATTGCCAACTCTTTATTGTTCTTCCTGTAGCTGTGAATAGAATCCTCCTTAGAACATAGAATAAGGATCCTTTAGGTAGTCTTGGCAACAGCTTGAATGTCTTTCTCACACCTGCTACTATGTTCCTTTTCTCTCTTTATCACCTGAGCTCTTGTATTTTAGGAAGGCAACAATGTCCGTATATCAGTTTGTCCATGTGAGAAGGCATAATGCAGATAAGAATCCAACTGCATCAGCAAATGTTTATAGAATGCAAAATTTCCTTGTAGAGCTGAGAATTGCTGGAAATGCAATCCCACATAGTACCCCATTATTTAGTAGGGAAATGATACTAAAATATTATCCAGCTTTCAGATAAGGCCTAAAGACAGCACCTGTCTCAAGAATTCCAATTAGCAGTTGAGTATGGACGAAAATTTCTTTTGCCTAGTTACCCATTTTATATCTGACCAAGAATAGCACATACACAAAGACACAAACATATACATATGACTTCATAAACAAACACATTGTATACCATACATACATGGAAGATGGATCTATTCTCAGTAAATATATATTCGGTAAGGATTTCACACATGCAGGAAAAAAGCTTATGTGCCAGCATATATACATGTATATTGTAATTTTTCTATAGCTAAACCATTCAGAAATTCTGTGGTACCTATATATATATGTACATATAAAACGATATGTACTATATATATATATATTGTTTTTTTGTTTGTTTTACATTATATCTACCGAAACTAAGCATATTAACATTCAGTTAAATGTAAATATACTTAGACCACAAATATGAGACAGAATGAACACCAGAATTTGGATTGGGAGGGTGGAGGGGAGAAGGGTGTGCATAGGAAGAACACAATGAAATTAAGAGACAAACTGGAGAGTGTGCATGCTTGTTTGTTGCTTTTACTGGATAATAGTAACCCAAGATAACATTAGGTATAATGTAGTCACTTGGAAAAGTTAAGATCTCAGTAACTACTCTAGCTCTATATCTTTCACACGCTTACGTTTTTATTTAACTCGAAGAATATCTGTCTGTAACAAGTTATGCTTGATTTTGATTTATAACCTCAATTACAATATAAAGGGCTCAAAGGTTGAGATAGTGGCTGGGAGATTACTCAAAGATTATTGCCATGGACAAAACAGAGTCAGCATAGGGATACTAGAGAAATTTATTACCTATTACTAACAAGCTAGGGAAGTGAGAAACAAAGAAAACAGACTAAAAACACCTTCCCTCCATTTACTTTATTCTACCTCCTCCCACTAAGCAGCACAGGGGAATAGGGGTTGCAGTCACCACTAGCACATTGCCTCCACCACTCCATCACGGTCACTCTCTGCCTGTACTTCACTTGGGGTCTCTCCTACAGAATGCAGTCCTTCCTGTATTGATCCTGTAGGGGCTTCCCACAGGAAGAAGCTATTCAATAATTACTCCAACACAGGTCCTTACATAAGGGTCAATCCATCAGGAGCAAATTGCTCCAACTTGGTTACCTAAGGGTGGAAGCTCCTCCTTGATCCCCTGCTCCTTTATGATTTCCACTCCATGAGGTCCAGCCCTGAGTCTGCTCTGGTAGGGTTTCTTCACAGACTGCAGCCTCCTTCAGGCCACATTCACCTGCTCCACCATGGGCTCCTCCACAGGCTGCAGCATAGAGATTTGCTCTGCCATGGGACCCCTGGGCTGCAGAGGGACAGCCTGCTCCACCAGGGACCTCTCCACAGGCAGCAGGGGAATTTCTGCTGTGTGCCTGGAGCACCTCCTGCCCTCCTTCTGTACTGCCCTTGGTAGCTGCTAGGCTGCTTCTCACTTCTCTCTCTCAGAGCTAGTTTGTTTTTTTTTTTTTCCCCTTTCTTAAATATACTCTCACAGAGGTTCAAACAACATCATTCACTGGCTCAACTCTGGCCAGCAATGTGTCCCTTTGGAGCCATCTGAAACTGGCATTTTTCTAACATGGGGCACCTTTTGGATTCTGTTCACAAAAACCAACCCTGCAGCTGCCCACTACCAAAACCTTGTCACGTAAACCCACTGCAAACCCAAATTAACTTTGAATTATGGTGATCTTTTGTAATCTTCATAGGAGTGTCTAGGAGAAGTGAAGTGCAAGTCCAACACATCTGAGTGCAAACCTTGGATTTTGCTCAGTTGCCAAAGAACCATCTGCAGGTATGAGGTACAGCCAGACAACAGCATGATTTGGTCACAGCCCCTTTCTAGCTGCCTAATATGCTACAAAATTGGATATTCTTGACTCATAAGCTACTGAAATGATTGAGATGTTTTTATTCTCTCATTTGCATTGCAAGTGTATTTACTACTTTAGATTTGTATAATTTTGGTTTAAATTAAGTCTTTACTTAATTGCACTATATCCATATAAACCAGGGTTAAAGGTGAATTAGGAATTCTCATCTTTGAGCTTGTTGAACAAAGCCAATATAAAACTATATTCTTAATCAAACCAACATACCAATAAAGTCTGAATGCATAACATGTTGACTATGTACTTTCTGTGTAATTATTGATAATATTCCTTGCATTTTGTGTGTTGTTAAGTCATCACAAGCATAACATTTTTTTGAGGAAAGAATAAACAAGCAATAAAAAATGGAAATATAATAAAATGAATTCTATTTTAGAATGACCTGGTGCCCTCATGAATGTTATATCTGGATATCTATCTTAAATATTCAGAGAATTTTAGACAGCTCCCCACAAAAAAATGTCCCATGTCTAAACTACCTGCTGATGGTGCTTTGGCAGCTGACCCAAGCCTATGATATGTGCTTAGTTATTCTGGATTTGCACTTCATCTCTATGCACTTTAACTCTGATGAAAATTTTGAAAAATAATCTGTGGAGGTATCATCTCGCCAGACTCTCAGTAGTGGAAGATTGCTGCAGAACACTTTTCATACCAAAAAATATTTCCTATGAGTCTTCAAAATATTTCCAACTAAACAAAAACAGGTTTTTAGAGTGAAAAACCTCTGGAAAAGTTTTGTCTGTCAGTGTTTGTTTTTCAGTGAAGGTCTTGTCAATATTCATACCATAGAAGTCATATTGCCCTCAAGTTACCGTGCACGTTATATGAAGATGATAAAGCTGAGTTTAAACAAGAAGAGTACTGCATGGTCATCCAGATGGTCCTCAGGACGTTCAGACCCTCATGCTGATGCATGAGTGTAGCTTCTAGCCTCTGAACAAGAGCCTTAATCCACCATTCTAGGATGGGCTTTGATGACCAAGTGTTTTTTCAGAGATGGCTCTGATATTTCTTACTTATCACTCATTGCACACATATGTTATGTGACTAGTTGATTCCAAAAGAACAAAATCATAGAATCATAGAATATCCTGAGTTGGAAGGGACCCTTAAGGATCATCAAGTCCAACTCTTGACACCGCACAGGTCTACCCAAAAGTTCAGACCATGTGACTAAGTGCACAGTCCAATCTCTTCTTAAATTCAGACAGGCTCGGTGCAGTGACCACTTCCCTGGGGAGCCTGTTCCAGTGTGCAACCACCCTCTCTGTGAAGAACCCCCTCCTGATGTCAAGCCTAAATTTCCCCTGCCTCAGCTTAACCCCGTTCCTGCGGGTCCTGTCACTGGTGTTAATGGAGAAAAGGTCTCCTGCCTCTCGACACCCCCTTACGAGGAAGTTGTAGACTGTGATGAGGTCTCCCCTCAGCCTCCTCTTCTCCAGGCTGAACAGGCCCAGTGCCCTCAGCCGTTCCTCGTACGTCTTCCCCTCCAGGCCTTTCACCATCTTCATAGCCCTCCTCTGGACACTCTCCAACAGTTTCATGTCCTTTTTATACTGTGGTGCCCAGAACTGCACGCAGTACTCGAGGTGAGGCCGCACCAGCGCAGAGTAGAGCGGGACAATCACCTCCCTTGACCTACTAGTGATGCCGTGCTTGATGCACCCCAGGACACGGTTGGCCCTCCTGGCTGCCAGGGCACACTGCTGGCTCATATTCAACTTGCTGTCTACCACGACCCCCAGATCCCTCTCTTCTAGGCTGCTCTCCAGCGTCTCATCGCCCAGTCTGTACGTGCAGCCAGGGTTTCCCCGTCCCAGGTGCAGGACCCAGCACTTGCTCTTATTGAACTTTATGCGGTTGGTGATCGCCCAGCTCTCCAACCTATCCAGATCCCTCTGCAAGGCTTTTCCACCCTCAACAGAGTCCACAACTCCTCCAAGTTTGGTGTCATCAGCAAACTTGCTCAAAATGCCTTCTATTCCTACATCCAGATCGTTTATAAAAATATTGAAAAGTACCGGCCCTAAAATGGAGCCTTGAGGGACCCCACTGGTGACCGCCCGCCAGCCTGATGCAGCCCCATTCACCATTACCCTTTGGGCCCTGCCCGTTAGCCAATTGTTCACCCATCATATGATGTTTTTATTTAGCTGTATGGTGGACATTTTGTCCAGTAGGATCCTATGGGAAACCGTGTCAAAAGCCTTGCTGAAGTCCAAAAAAATCACATCAGCTGGTTTCCCTTGGTCCACCATATGGGTGATCTTATCATAAAAGGAAATCAGGTTAGTTAGGCAGGACCTACCCTTCACAAACCCATGCTGGCTGGGACCAATGACTGCTTTGTCCCCCAGGTGCGCCTCAATAAGTTCGAGAACCATCTTCTCCATGATTTTACCAGGCACTGATGTGAGACTGACAGGCCTGTAATTGCTAGGGTCTTCTTTCTGACCCTTCTTGAAAATCGGCACAACATTTGCCAGCTTCCAGTCTACCGGGACCTCTCCAAATTCCCAGGATCATTGAAAAATAATTGAGAGAGGTTCCGCGATGACGTCTGCCAACTCTTTCAGCACCCGGGGATGAATCCCATCCGGACACATGGACTTGTAGGGATCCAGGTGGAGTAGCAAATCCCGCACACGTTCAGGGTCGGTTGGGAGTTTGTCATCCCCACCGTCCCGGTCCTCCAGCTCAGGGCACCCTGGGTCCCGAAGCCCATCATCGGCATTGAAGACAGAGGCAAAGAAGGCGTTTATAATTTAAATTTATCTGTCATTTATCTGCTAATTCAAGAGGGTATAGCTGATGGTACCCTGTTAATATCTGGCAATTGATGTTTGATTATTTTTGTAACAGAAGTCTTTGCTAAATACCATTTTGTTTAACTAATTCTTAAATCAGCCTTTTCTTGATATCAAGCATGCTGTAGTGATAATACACATAAAAATACACAGTTTAACAATACATGTAGTACAAAATGTCACATCTTAATGTGACTTGGAACAGATCCTCAGAATGTCTTTGGCAACTAAATGCATGAAAAAGATCTCGTATTTTGGTGCCAAGTCAGTCATTATTTTGGCAGTGGATTCTGTTTTCAATGATTCACTCATGTTGGTCTGCTCAGAAATTTCAAAGCAATCATAAATTGCATGTCAAACTACTTTACATATACAATCAATGCATAGGAACTATTTTTATATGTGCACAATCAAAATGGGCAAACAGGTTGCTAGAATTTTTAAATGCCATATTTGGTAGCTTCCTTTTTAAATTGTTTGCAAATTCAAATTAATTTTGTTATTATATCTGGCTCCACACTGAAAAGTATATATATAAAATAATAAAAATATTTGACATTCTGGTTCAAGTCAGAAAATTAAATACTTGCATAATTTTTTTCTGACTGATATTTTTCTTTGATCTTATATATTTATTTGCATATGAATAAAAAATGTAATTTTAGAGTGATTTAGATCTGGATCTCAAAATAGAGAAATAATCTATAAAAAGATTTGGGTACTGAACTTCTAAACAGAAGCTTCAAAAGAGTTATCATACCTCACTTGCATATTTAAAACATGAATGTTTTCTGCTTTTATAACATAGTTTCTTACTGTGGACATCCTCTTCACTGAGAAACTAAGGAAGGCACACCAGCTCTTTTTAACTTTGTTCAGATTCAGTTAATGAAAAGTAGTGTGTTGTTAAATAGGTGTAGTCTGTTCTAGCCTCTCACAGAACTTTTAGGACGAAGTTGTGAGGCTTTATAAAGTCATTAAAAAATGCTGAGGTGATTCTGGATAGATCTATATTTTCAGGTGATATTTCCACTTCTTTCCCAAGCGGAAGATGTCATGATTTTCAATGCTAGAAGAAGGATGTTTGTTTGATGACTGTTTGTTTGTTTGTTTGTTTGTTTTTATCTTGATCTTTTTCAAATCCTTTGTGCAAGTTATAGCAATAGGATGCAAGTCCCTTCTAATACTAGTTCCCATAAGTGATAATAATCGATCAGCTTGACAGCAAATTAGCCTAGGTAGCCTAAGGAGAGAGTCTGCTGACACAAAACTCTGGACAATTCTCAAGAATGAGAATTGCTGGGGAGTATTCAGGTGTTTTATCACATTTATCACTTGCTGCCTCTCTTTCTAACCCCGGTTTGTATAAAATGTTTCTTGTTTTCCAGAGAGTTCACACCAGTGAGAACAGTAGCAGAATCATGATTTCTTATCTGTGATTATCTTAGTTTACAGCTTACTCATAAAAATTGCCCAAGAAGGAAAAGCTCTTTGCTGTTGCTGTTTAGTTAGCGAATTGTGGATTATTTTTATATATTTTTTTTTATTTTTTGGTTTTCACTTTTCTTGTGTTTTTGTTTGTGTTGTTTGTGTTTGTTTTTGTTTTTTCCTACTTGAGAGATCTTTCAGGATGATAGAAAAAAATCAAAGATCTTTGTAGGAGAATGAACAGAAATGAAGTTCATAAACAGAATATGGCAGTTCTCAGACAGCACTTCTGTTAGTGAAACATTAGTAATGACTTCAGGGTTGATCCAAACCCCTGGGAAAAATACATAGCATCAAAGCAGGAGGTAGTTCAGTCTTTAAAGAACTGACTGCCTTTGGTGATTTAGAAGAATACTTTGATGCTGATAAATAACCAGTAGACATGAAGGCTCATCAAACGTTGAACACAGTTTAACTTAGAAAACAAAATCTTTCAGGATATCTTCAAGAAATATTTTTTTTGTGAATGGAAAAGCTTTATTGTTACTAAATGCTTCAAAATTACTCAAAGAATGAGTCAACTGTTAACATAATTTAGAATTTAAAATAAATAAATAATCAAAAGAATGTTTTAGGACTAATATTTGAATTAGCCCCTATATCAATACCTTAGAGGTCCATTTAAAAAGTGTTTTTTCAAGTTCAAAATGATTAGGTGTTTATCTGGATTAAGCATAACATGAAGTTTAATCAAATTAAGGTATTCTTCAGGCAAAATAAAACAGTTCAGAAAAAAGATTGGTAAAGTTGGTTTAAAACCAGAGTTAGACCTTCTTCAGAATAAACACAAGGGTGCCAGAAGAGAAGTTCCCAAACATGCTAATATTTCCATTTAAACAGAAACATGTTGCCAAATTTTCAAGGGTATATACATCAGGACTTTCTATATACATCAAGTCTTCTGTATAGAAAAGAATTCATGACACAAACTATGTCTATACTGTCTTTGTCGGCCATATCTAAAAGTAGACACAAACAGGCCATGCAAAATTATTTCAATTAACTGAACACAGAGACAGATTTTGGTTCAACTGCACTCACAGGACTGAATGTCCTTCCTAGCAAGTTACTTGTTTTAATCCAAATGGTAGTTTATTAGCTGTTATGTTAGTTCTGTGTATAATAATTCCAATCTAGTATGAAATTTTGACTTATGCAAAAGTGAGGATCAAGAGGGTTGTATCTGAAAATGTGAACAACTTAAAAAAAAAATAAAAATGATAGAAGTCATTATCAATAGGTATAATATACATATACCGTATGTATTATAACAGTATAACACAAGTGGCTTGTCTACAGATGTCGCAGTATGCCCCTGGGATTATTTCTACCTGCAGTTATCTCAAGATAAAAGTCTTCAGAAAGTGTGAGCTGATGTTTGAAGTATAAAACACAATTTCCCTTTTGCATCTGGCCTCCAATCACTATACATCAGGAGCATCCCAGATAGATTAAGTCCAGGAAACTGGTAACTCAGTTTTCATAGTCCTCAGTTCAACTGCTGATCCTCTTTTAAAGTAGCAAAGGCTTCTTGAAGACTTGTTGATCTCCATGACACAGGACATGCCCTTATTAGAGCAAAAGTTGGTGCACATTATAGCCCACTCTCTGTGAAAACTTCTTTGAGAAACTGTATTTCTCCTTTATGAAAGTTAGTCCAGCCTATAGTAAGCTGTTTAGCTCCAGAGCTTTCTAACTTCTGATGTCATCTGTTAAATCTGGAGTAACCTACTATGTCAGAAATTTTATGTTACTTACTCTTTAGTTTTTTAATGTGTACCTTGAAGGCTCTCTGCAACCAACCCTCAACCTAAGCCGAGTTCCACCAGCACTAGGTCTGGGGAGCAAAGCACCAAGCACGCATCACCTTACAAGGTGAGTGGAGACTTTAATTTAGTTGTTAAGTAATATTAAGTATAAAACAAATCCACATAAGGGAGCTGGAGGCCTGAAAGCAATGTGAAAGTAACAAAACACTACAATAATAGCATTTCATGGGTGTCAGTATGGTCAAAACGTTGAGGTATGTATTTGCAGTTGACTCATAAGCTCACAGTTACCTTCCACAGGACTGGGAGCCTTGCTACAAGGAACTAACAGTTTCCTTTAAAACTTCTTTGCTAATTAAATTAAACCTGTCATTAATGACTTCAGGAGGCTTTGTGAATGATTAGATGATTGAGATATGGTCTTGGATTTGTAGTTAGCATAGGTTCTTCTCAGAATCAAAACCTGTAAAAAAAGGAAGGGAAGGGGAGGGGAGGGGAGGGGAGGGGAGGGGAGGGGAGGGGAGGGGGGGGAAGAGGAGGGGAGGGGAGGAATAATACCACTGATGTGAATGGACATTTCTTTGTATAGATTGATGTGTTGTCAAAGAGCACTAACTTTGCAATGCTCTTTTTAAATATCTCTGTGTACTGAGACTTCTGAACACCTACCTATATCTCTTTGTACAAGTACAGTTCATTCTGCAAGGAGCAAATTCAAGAACTTTAGGAGACAATGGTACATTTAGGAGACTAATTGTTTTGTTTCTAAGATAACTGTATAAAGGGCTTGATGTCTTAACTCTTGTCATTTGTCCTGGCTTCTTTCTTTTCTTTCAGTGAAATATGTTCCACGCCAATTTGTTGATAAATCTAAGTACCTTAGTGACTGTTTGAAGCATTGTTCAGTAAAGAAATAGTTTCTAACAAGATCATCAGGCATTCCTTGCTTTCCCAAATAAGACAGAAATAAACTCTACTCTTAAATTGTCTTTGGTGAATATGTAAGTCATTCAAAATGAAGAATACTCAGTTTGAGATTTATGAAGAGGCAAAGTTCATTAGCTCATTAGCATGGGAAACAGAGGGTTCATGCATCTATAACAAACAGAAACTATGGAACCCAATTTGCCTTGTTCTGAATAGCATTACAGGTTACATTGACTTCGGATGTACAACAGAGCATTCAGGTGCTGTCTTTAGTAGCACTACAGGATAAACCTAGGCTGATTTTCATTTCATTTAAAGAAATACTGATTCTTGGGAAAAAAAAAAAAAAAATAAATTAATGTTTCTGATTAGTTTTAAGACTAACTTTGCCTGGAAATGAAAGTACTCTATTACAAATGTTTTGCCTGTTTGTTTGATTTTCTTCCTTTTTAAAGTAGCAACTAAAGCAAAGAGATACAATGTGTTTAGGAATAACAAGTCTTTTAGATCTAACTAGTAAGAGAAAATAAAAATAATAATTTTGAAATATCATTTCTACAGTTGTGATAAATGTATCTTTAGAAAAATCATTTCAATATTAAACTCTGCTAGCATAAGACATACAATTTGTACAGATCGATCTGTCTACATACTTTGAGAAAAAATGTGAACCTCTGGAAGTCATCTAATTAAAGTTAGTTTAAAGTATATGTGAAGGTATATGTTAAAGGTATATGTGAAGGACCACTCTCCCTTTAGCAATAATCCCCTCAGTGCAATGTGTATATGTATTTCCTTTTACAAATGTACCTAAGTCTTTTGTAGCAAAAACTCAGCACAACACCCAGATTGTTAGTGTTCAGTGTCTAAATTATGCGATTCTATTCCTGGTTTTATAATGAATAACATATCAATAATACCAAAAGGAACCTGAATATGGATATTGTGTTGCCTTTAAAAATAATTCTGAGATACACAGAGACTATGAAGATAGCAAAATTAAAAGGATTTGTACCTGTTTTAACAAAGAATTGGAAGGGATCCACAAGGATTGAAAGTCCAACTCCTAACTCTACGCAGGGTGACTGAAGAGTTAAGCCACACATATCTGAGAGTATTGCCCAAACAATTCTTGAACACCAACAGGCTTAGTGCCATAGCTACTTCCTTTTGGAGCCTGTTGCAGTGGCTGATGACCCTTCCAGCGACAAACTAAAATTCCTAATATCCAATCCGAACCTTTCCTGACACAGGTTAAAGCCATAAAGGTCCCATCACTGGTCACAACAGAGGAGATCAACATTTCCCTATCCATTTCCCCTCATGAGGAAATGGCAGACCACCCTTCAGGCTTCTCTTCTCTAATCTGAACAAAGCAAGTTATCTCAGTCACTCCTCACAAGTCTTTCCCTCTAGACCCTTCACCACCTTTGTTGCCCTCCTCTGGACACTCTCTAGTAGTGTTATATCCTTCTTGTACAGACCAAAACTGCCCGCAAAATTTGATATTTAGCTACACCAATGCTGATCATACTGAGACAATCACTCCTCTGAACAAGTCAGCTATACTGTGCTTCATGCACCCCAGGATACAGTTGGCCCTGCTGGCTGCTGGGGAACATTGTAACCTAGTTTTGTTCTGTGCTGTATGTATACTTCAGTGAAGAAAAGGTATAGCTGCAAATGGTATATTTGCAAATTTCACTGCTTGTTTTATTTATATATATATATATATATATAATATTTATTTATTGTTTTTGATGCTGTTTTGAAGGCAAGATTTAAACATGTCTTTTTATCATTCTAGACTTTTCTTCATAGATCTTCCTATGTAATTTTCCAGATGCAACTTATTGGATTGAAGCCAGAAAAACTGTGCAAACTGGTTTGAGAGAAGAATTTGAAAAATTGTTTTTCTCACATTTCTCTTCTTCCTCTACTTGTATCTGTTTAACATAAAATGTTGTATTGTTCTATCAGATAGTAAATGTTGTTAGGTTTCAACACCACTGAAAACACTTCAGTGCTAGATTCACCAAGATCTATTAAAGGATTTATGAAACCCTTATGTCAAAGAATGACGTCTCATTACAAAATAAAAAGTGTTTCTGTTCATTGTCAGGTAACATGAACCTGGAACTACTATGCAAAAATGCAGTAGTTCTTTCTCTGCTAGCTACTGTCTGAAGTTGATTACTGATAATAGCAAATACTCTTAGTTGTATCTGGGAATTCTCCCTGTAGTACTGTTACTTCTGAGGTTTTCTTTCTTGTTCACTGAAATTTTTCTGTAATACTTTCTCATCCCTAGAATGTCTTATTTACCCTAATCCAGTGTTGAAATTCTTTGTTTCTTGTGATCATATAAGTTCTGATCACTTTTTTTTTGCAAATGGAGAGCTCACATATACAGACATTTTCAGTTGCCTATTTCCACCTATTATTATTAAAGCAAAACTTTTATTTCCACAGTTCAGAACATGCTTTACATGTTAGAGGTAAGGTTTTCTTCCGAGCAAAATGCAAGAATTTGCCACCAGTTGTAATCCTGGCATGTTTATGATCACTCTATATAATTCACTGTGATGAAGGAGGGAAGAAGGGAGGGAGTAGGGAAAGGGGGAATGAAGGGAGGAAAGGAGGGAGGGAAGGAGAGAGGGAGGGAATATTTTAGTATTTCTCTTTCTAATCAGCCATTAAACTTCAGTCACTGAAACACAGTGAAAGGAATCATTTGCGTAGGAGGACCGGACAGTGTCCTCCAGTACCTTAAAGGGAATACTTTGGCCACCTATGTGACAGAAAAAGCACGTATTCACTAACTGTGAATATTAGATAATAATATTAGAAAGTAATATATATAATGTATTAATGTATCATATAATATATATTATATCAGCATGTGTAATATATATTTCAAATATATATTATATCAGCATATGTATTAGATTAGATTAGATTATAATATTAGCAAATTTCCTGGAACTGGTGATTTGAGCTGTACTGTTGGATTTGTTTGTTTGTTTGCTTCATTAACTGTGTGATTGAAGAAAGGAAAAATTTTAATCTTTATGAAGCATTTGTAAGTATGAAAAATATAATTTTAAAAATAGATTTACAACAGAGAATGACAGCATTAAAATGGTAAGAGAAGACAGGACATTGAGAGCACATCTTTTATTCAATGTGTATTTTAAAAATTATGAATTTGAAAACTTTCTTTTGTAAAAAAAATTTGCACATGTTGCACAACATGTTTTGCACAATATTTAAAATGATCTTCAAATTAAGAAAAAGAACTGATATTTGGTATTCTGTTTGTTTAGAGTGTTCTCAAGCTACCAAGGGCAGGAAGGCAGAAATTCTGTGTAGAAGCAAACTATCTCCAAACTACACTGCCGTAGGTGACAAAATATAGATGACCTGCTCACTTAATAGTATCTGTTTGTTTGTTTTTTGAAGTAACCCATGAGTTCCTAGACCACTGTGTATAACAGTGATAGAACTATTTTTCTCCCCCTCACTAGTTTTCTCAGTGACTTTGAACTTCACTAGGATTTCTTCCTCTCTCATTGCTAACAGAATTCTTCCCTCCGGCTAACATAGTCTTCCCCCTACATAACATTCCATGTAGATTTACACTAGCTCCCATGCAACTGATTCCTGAAATTGCTGTCTTCATTGCAGATTTTCCCCTTGCAGTATTACTTATAATCTTTACAACACCTTCCAGTTGTAGGAATTCCCTTGTGTGGTGGGACATACACTGTTAAGGCAATATGCAGTATTGCCAGAGCTAGGCTTCCCAAGGAAGCTGGCAGCTCTAACAGCTTCATTTTATGTACCAACAGCATTTTAGTATCTTTGATGAACGAGCTGAAGCTTTCACATGGCTGTTTTATATGATATGGGGAGGAACAGTTTTGTGATTTTATTTTCTTGCCATCTCCTACTTGCAGTAACCTGTGCATGTAAGGATATTGTTTACTTAGCAAAAATATCTTATGAAGACATGTTATATTATTTTATTCTGCTAATTGTCTGCTGAAGCCAGAAAATGTTGTAAACCAAACACTTGGATATAAATACCAACCCCTTTTCCTCATTGATAGTAATCTCATTAAGTATATTCAGATGAAGGAATGTTAAGAAAAACCTTTAAGATGTTGAGGGTCTCTATATCAAAGCTTGTTGGAAACTCTCAGGTCTTTGCTAAGCCTTTGTGTTTTTAGTAAGCAAAAAAAATTTTGGTGGGTTGACCTTGTCTGACTGTCAGACACCCCCCACTTCCCCACCCCTGCCCCACTTCTCACCCCACCCTTCTCATTCCATTTCCTAAACAAGGTAGGGAGAGAAACAATATTAAAAAGTTCATCATGGATAGAGTTAAAGACAAGGAGATCACTTATGATATACCACCCCAGGTAAAATGTATTTGACTTGGAGAAAATGAATTTAATTTATTGCCAAAAAAGTATTAGTAGACAGGTAGATAGGTAGGTAGGTAGGTAGGTAGGTAGATGGTAGATAGATAGATGGATGGATGGATGGATGGATGGATGGATAGATAGATAGATAAATAGATAGATAGATAGATAGATAGATAGATAGATTGATAAAAATAGTGATAGGATACAGAGAAACAAAAACAAAACTAGAGCACCTCTCTCCTCTATTTCCCAAGCTCAACTTCATTTCTTCATTCCTTACTCCTTAACCTCCTTCTCCTTCCCAAGCAGCGTAGGAGGATGGGGGATGGGGGTTAAATTTAGTCCATAGCTTCTCTCTGTCACTCATTACTCCTCACACTTTCACCCTGCCGTGGTGTGGGTCTTTTCCATGAGCTACAGTCTTTCACAAACTGCTCCAACATGGGTCCTTCCTACTGGCTGAAGTTTTCCAATAATTGCTCCAGCATGGAGGTACAGTCCTTCAGACTACTCCAGCATGGACACTCCATGGGCCACACAGTTCCTGATAGAAAATCTGCTCCTGTGTTGGGTCCTCCATGGGCAGTAGCATGGATATCTGCTCTGCTGTGTTCATCTATGGGCTGCAGGGGGACAAGCTGCTCCACCATGATCTGCTTCACAAGCTGAAGTGGAATATCTGCTCTGGTGTGTGGAGCACCTCCTTGGTGATCTTGGTGTCTGCAGTTTTTTCACTTTTTTTTTTTTTCCCCTCATTTTTTTTTCTCATTTTCTCTCACAGGTGCTGTTTGGTACAGTTTACTCTTTCTTAAATATGTTTTCCATAGGAGCCACCAATTTGGCTACTGGGTTCAGCCATGCCCTGTGGTGGGGCTGTCAGAACCAGCAGAACAAGTTGTGTCCAGCAAAAGGCAGCCCTGGCATCTTCTCAGAGAGATAGCCCTGCACACCTTGACATCTACACACCATACAGACATGCTGATATAATGGAAAAAAAAAATAAAAAAAAAATAAAAAAAAAAAAATTTTGCTATCATGCTGGAAAGCACACTAAATAATAAAAAATGAGAAAGCTGTAGCTAGCCATTGGACTTTTTGGCTGTATAATTTTGCATATGATATGTTTGCTGATTAAGATTGTAAAAACAAGTTTTATTGCATGTCCTAGAGAACCCAGCTTCACTGCATATAATCCAAAATATATAATATATAACCATGTTTTTAAATCTAACATGAATGAATTTCAGGATTTTGCTACTAAAAATAAGTGTGCTGAATATTTGCCATTTCTGGGAGAGTTTATTGTAGGAACTGCTACAGTAGTTATTAAACTGTGAATATGTAGCTATTATGGTTGTGCTTCATATCAGCAAGTTGGTACTTTGTGCAAACAGCTTTCAACAGTGAGGTTTTGTAGTGAATACTTCTTTCTCAAAAGGACAAGGTGACACACTGACCAGGGTCAGCTTGAGCTCCATAGTTTCTGTAGCACTTAAGGCTAGCCCAGTCCAATGATGATTGCAAATGAATCTGAATGTCCAACAGAAGATCCTTTAGGCAATGAATTTTGATTGTTCTGTTCATAAGAGACTGCAAACTATATGAAAAGAGAAACTTTAAATGTCCCTTGATCCTATTAGAAGGTCATTATTCCAGGCCATGAACGCATTGCACTGTTGATGTACTATAATAAATGCTGACAACTATAAAGTACAGATTATGGACAGAGGAAAGTAACATCTATAGTTATATACTAAACAATTCATTTATAAAGCAGTGCAGAAAAAAAAAAAAAAAAAAAGAGAGGGAAGAGAGGGAAAAAAAAGTAAACAAAAAATATTCTAACTGAAATTTGAGATATACATAAAGCAAAAAGCATTCTTTTGTTCACACCTAAATTTATTCCTTTGTTTACAAGAAAGAAACTTTTTTATAATTTTGAGAAATTATTTATTTGTTCTTGTAGTCTCTTTGGAGAAGGAACTGCTATATAACTCCATAGAGATCAACAAATGCTAGCTGTTTTGAGGCAATATATGTGTCTCTCTTTCCTAAGTTATTATTTCAAAAATAGAAGTATTATTCCTTTGGTTATACTAATATAACATCATGACTGATACTTACAATGTGTCTTTAGGCAGAGAACTACCAAATCAAAGTGAAGATGCTTCAGAGATGTTCTATAAGCACCACAACTCTAGAGAGTACAGAATGTAATGCAAATAATAACCAAGAGTAAGGTAGGATACCTACATCATAGGATACCTATAAATCCATTTTAAATGTATAATTCTTCCTGAAGCAGCAAACCTATCCATTCTATTCATTTGTCTCCTAGGACAGATATTTCAGCTTATTATTCTTCCTGGACATTTTTTAATTTAATGACAGTATCCTGAAACATGTTATCAAAATATTCTTTATTCTCTATTATAAATTAAAAGGAAAACAGAATAATGAGGAATTAAATCCTGGATTTTTTCAATGTAAAAATAAAAATATATTAAAAAAAAAAAAAGATTTTTGAAAATGTTGGTGCTAGATTAAGAGTTGAATGCAAGGGTGTATTCCAATTGAATAACAGGTTTAATTTCTCTTCTAGCTACAGTGAAAACCAATATCCGTATAAATATATTTACTGTTTGTAAATGACCAATCACCTCAAGTGTTTCTGTAACAGACTGGAAGAGGTCAAAACATATCTTGTCACCCTGTCAAGCCTTAAAGTAATGCTCAGGTATGATTCCAGCGATGCCTGTGCTTTTAGCTAACATTTGGCCTAAGGAGTTGTTAAAAAAAAATCTTTATTGAGTCACACATCTAGTTGTAAAACCTTTAATATTTTTAACAAGTTTGAAGCTGCTCTGTTTATCACGTGCATCAGGGAGAATAAACTGTTAAACTGCTGTATCAGTAGGAAATAATTATAGCCATTGCAAAGGAAGGCAGAGATGAGTCCCAGATGTTAGACACTTATGAAAAAAACGTTCAAGATATGAGGTTGAGATACTGGTTTTTGAATCTTTCACAAATATTTCCCAATAAATACTCATGTACTCAGAGGTTGGACTCGATGATCTTGAGGTCTCTTCCAACCTAGAAATTCTGTGATTCTGTGATTCTGTGATTTTTTTTTTTCCCACCAAATCAGCACCAAAAACATTATTTGTGTACAAGGTTCTAAACTGAGCTTTGCAAAGGACTTAGGTTTTTCTCCTGCTTTATCTCTCTCTGTCAGACTGGGAAGTGTCTTCACTTCTGTCTAGTTCATTGTGAAATGGCCTACAATTAGAATAAAAGGTATCATATGTATTTGCTTAAAGTCTTTTCCTGAGATATCATGACAAAGATATTCCTAAAGTGTTAGTTTAGACAATAATGAATAGTACTGTCATTGTCATCTTGAACAAAACCATTCAGAAAATAGATTTTCAGTATCAAGACCAATAAATGAGGCTGTAACAAGTGCACTTTTAGCGCTCATAGGAAATGCAACAACATTACTAGGTTTCATCAAAAAATAATCTGTGTAATCACTATCCCAACAGGGGGGGTCTTCGCAAATACTGTTCTCTGAGATGTGGATACAGTTATCAATAAACTGTGAAACCTACTGAAGAGAGAAAAACAAATGACTGCCTGTGGGAAATTATTTTATGTGTTCCTTAAATATGACAAGAAAGAGTTCATTGTATGTTTATGAGGATTCTTAAAACCACATCACCCAGACCAGATTTATCCTTGAATAGAAACACTGTCTTGATATTTAGGGATGCCATGAATGTTTTTGCACATGTGAATTAGATGGCTAGGGAGAAAATAATTATTAAGAAGGGCATTTGTCTGCAGTCCACATGTTACAGTTCAGCTGTGTGCAAAAACATTATGGTAAGTAAGGAAACTAGAATTAGCCATATTTCCGGGTGAGTTTCTTACTAAAAATATGTTAAAATGAAGGCAATCATTTTGGAAAACATTTTGGATTTTATTTCTGTCCTGTATAGGAGAGAAATAATAGAAAATTAATTTAAATTTTCTATTTAAACTCAGATGTACAGATATCAAAGGGAAGTCAGAGGTCAAATGAGGGAACAAAGTATATAGGTAGCATATTCTCTTTCTCCCATATTCCTCTTTGCTTTTTGGTGTTGTTTTTTTTTTTTGTTTTTTGTTTTTTGTTTTTTGTTTTTTTTTTTCCGCAGATGTTTTGTTTTCTTTGCTACTAACATCTTTGAAAAAAAATGAACATTACATAATTGCACATATACTCTCTTCTCTGATTGAAACATTGAAAAAAAAAAACCAAACTACAAAATTGCATTCAAATAGTCTTATATGGGCCTGGACTAGAATTTAATCAATATTTACGTCTGGTTTACAATGACCAGAGACCTGATCTCCCATTTAAAATATATATACATGTATATGTATTTATGGGAATGGAAAAATTGGAGTCAGCTAGTGAACAGGCAGAGCACTTCTGCCTATTTTGAACACTTCTTCTTGTTGTTTGCATGTTTATTCTTCTTTTCTTTAAGAGAATTCAGGCTCTGACATTAGGCTTTAGTCCAACGCTAGTGATTTGACACTGGAGCAAACTTTATCAAGATCACTGGATATCATCAGCTGCACAGTTCCACTAATTTTAAGAAAGGATGGGTTGGTATAATCTATAGACATGTTTCATCAACCTTTCCCTTCCTTCACCCCTCAACCCACACATTTTCATTCAGCAAATTCTGGACTAGAACATACAGTGCAAACACAGTAAGTTCAGTGCCTCCATAATACATCAGTCTTACTGTTTATATCATATACTGTTGACTTGTGCATGCACAATAATTCCAACAGATCGCGAATGTGTGACATTGATTGCAAACTTGCTGGCATCTGTGCCTTCCCAGAAAGTTTGTAAGGGATTTCTGCTTCACATAACAGTTGAATCTGACAATTCCAACAGGAAAAAGATGCAGTCTTTTTTTCTTTTTTCTTTTTTCTTTTTTTTTAATTTCATTTAATTTTTATTTTAAGAGAAAATTTTAAATTGAACTTTCAAGCTCATAATCAAGCTAGTGAAATTGATCTCTGAGTTCTTTGAGCAACAGCATGAGAGTAAAGATCATTTCACTTCAATTCTATTATTTCTTTGAAATTTTCTTTAGTAATTTTGTGTTATGTACATCTAACTCTGCATGCTCTTTGTTGACAGTAACTTGTACTATTCCTGAACTACAGTGACACTGAAGCTGCATGCTACAATCTAACCTAATGTGCTACGGGATTTTGTGTTTAAAAGGAATATTCTCAAGCAGAACATAGTAAGCATGATAGTAAAGACAAAGTGTAGCAGAGATCCCTATATCTGGTCACACAAACCATGCACTAGACTCCCTTTTTTTTCTGGTATGTTTTTTGTTTTTGTTGTTGTTGTTATTGTTCAGTCACAATAAATGGCACCCTATAATCTCATGCAACCTGCCTTCTCCTTTTCTTCATTGTTCTATTATTTTCAGTTTCAGATTGCCATTTTATAGAGCACATTAGCTTGGGAGACTGAGCAAAGAGAGCAGACATCAGAATGGGTAGCTGTCTGTATGCATGTCCCTCATCTTGAATGCCACTATTCAAGCACAGTCACTGCAGCCAGCCTAAGTGCTCTCCAACCACTGAACATGAAGGCAATGACTCTCCCTTGGCCTTCTTTCTCTACATCATTCACAGGTTCTCATCAACACAAACATGTAAATGTAATTCATCACTCATCCTTGTTATTCTATCTTGGTGAAGTCTGCTTTCTCCAGGTCACTGCTCCAGACTGTTTGTTTCAGCCTTGAAGAGAAGAATAAAACAAACAAACAATCAAACAACAACAAAACAAACAAAAAGCTTTTTTCAAGCACAATAGAAGAGATAACAGCACAAAAGAGACTGCTAATGACCAAAACTGTCAGTCAGTCCACTTTCCACAGGCTATTCTGATGAATTTGAAATGTAAAAAAGTCTAACAGAGATGGACAAGCCAGTGCTGGTGCAATGTTTATTGTTTCACCTTGCACTTGAAGTACTGTCCTGTAGAACAACTACACGAAGGTATGCATAAAGTTAACTGATCAGTAAATACCAATCACATGATGGGGCAAGGCACTCTGCTTCCTCCCTCTGTCTTCCTTGATCACTAAAGAACATAGCACAAGTACAAACATAGAGTCTCTATCATTATGTCTGTTCTCAGACACTCTAAGTCCCTTCTTGGTCTCAGGAGTTAATTTAACAGTGAGCTGCTAAAACAATAAGTAGTCAAAGTTTTGGTTATCCACTAGTATATACAATGAAACTGCTGAAAAGAAGGAATACATTAATTTCCTTGGCAGTAGAGGTATGTTGCCACACCCCAAAATTGCACTCTGTGTAAGTAGCACCTTTAAAATCGAGTACCTTTTCACCACCATTTAGATGCACATGCCACAGCTGATCCATTTGTAGTTCAGAGCACCACTACAGGGCATTTGTACTGTAAAGAATAAATTTGTGGCAGGATCCATTAGAGTATAAAGCAATACTTCAAATAAGTTATATTGCTATTTCTTCTCTCCTCTGCTTTTATCTTCTCTCCAGCCAATCCTCATGCTTCAGGGCATATGTTGATTACCAGCTGGGAAAGGGGAAAAAAGATTCCCAGTTGTATAGATTTATACAATTAGATTAATTGTGAAATTGTGCTGTTCCTTTGAAATCTCCAACAGAACTAGGAAGAGCATACTGGATTAGATGAAGCTGATCTGCATTTGCAAATCCTCTGGAACAGGTTCTAGAACTCAGAATATAAATATATTTCTACTTAATAGAAATAACTGGAAGTTTCCTTCTGGGTTTTGTTTTTGTTTTTGTTTTGTTTTTGTTTTTAAGTTAAACATTTTCTTGTTGGCTCTCTTCAAGTTATTCAGATGAGGTAGAGAATCTGATGATTGCCAGCATAACTCTTTAGACTGTCATCTTTCCCCAGAACCACAATGCTGGCAGGAGAAAATAGTGGTGATCTGAATCTATTCATTGATTTTAAAGGACTTCAGATCTGATGGGTTTGTCAGAGTCCTAATTTAACTGATGTGTACCATTGTAAAAAGCTTCATCACTGGAGGCCAGGGGATGAGCCACAGGAGAATGGTTAAGATGCAGATTTGACATTCTTCTATGCAAGCAGTTGTTACAAGCCCTTTCACAAACATCAGAGCTTCCTTGAGGTTCAACACAAAATGGAGCAGAATTTGCTAACTCTTTATTTTTTTTTTTATGAAAAAAAAGGCAGCAACATTATTGAGAAAGACAAAAATATGATGTACATTTGTTTGAGAGAGTATGAAAGAAGTGTGTCTGTTGATGTATCTCTTGTACCATGCCTCTCCATATTTTATTAATGGCAAATTCCTCCATGGCAGCTGACTGCCTGCTAACCCTGTTTTTCATGGGATATGTTTATAGAATGGAGAGATTGCCTTTACACTACTTTTCAGTCAGTATTTTATGTGGCATTGCTAGTTAAATTATTCCCCAGTGAGACATGCTAGCACTGGTATAGTTCCCAATAAACATTCAAATTGAATTTTTGTGGGTAAACCTGCCAACAGTAAATCAGTTTTTGGTACCTTCAGGTGCAAACAAGCTGTAATATTTCAGTTCTGGAACATTTTTTTTTTAGCTTGTGTGGGCCTGAGTGAGATGCCTGCTGAGTAATGTTTTTGTTGTTGTTGTTGTTTTCAGTGAAGTACATGCTGTTCCTTGAAGTATAAACTCTTCTGGCAGTACAACAATAGGTGTTCTTTAGGCTATTCAAAGTGCTGACAACCATTTTTTTTCTGGAAATATTGAAACCTTGTTAGAGTCAATATATGCAACTAGCTAAGTGAAATATTTTAATGACTGAACTAAACATTCATGTATTTATTTGACCATTTTACAAAGGTTCTTCAAAACTTAACTCTCTCCCTCAACCCCTTTAAGCCAGTAGGACAATTTCATTAATCTGAAAACAAAAAGTTCTAATGGTAATACTCTTCTGAAGCATGGTTTGGTGTGCTATAGGCAAAGTCAGTTGAGAAAAAGAAGGTTACTGCAGAGAAAAAGGAAGTTTTCATCATTACCAGGGACTCCAAGGGAATTCTGCTGGCTGAAACCACCTTTGGGATGCTCTGATTCAGCTCGCCAACTCAGCTCCAATCTCAGCAAGTGCCATCCACTTCTAATATTGTTTCACCCCGCAGAAGAAAAGACCACTGCAGTTCTGTCTCAGATTTTGACATCAGGGTATGCTAGTACATTTGGTTAGTACTTTGCAACAAATGCTCGGACAGAGTAAGCACATTTTTCCACAGTGGTGTTTCCCTATGGTAATACTAGCTCTGGCAGAAATGCCCCTTTAGAAAGCAGTAGATCAAAAAGTAAAGTCTTACATGTTAATCGGTGCAACTGAAGTTTTGATGAGTTTCTAGGAGGGCTGTTGTTTTTAACTTTATTGGATAACTTACTACGTCAGCCATGAAACTCAAATGCCTGTGTGCAGAAATAAGAGTTATCAAAGCTGTTTTGCATTTCTGTAACAGCAAGAAGTTCATTATGTGTTACAGCAAAGCTGCTGAGGGACAAATTCAAGTCCTCTTTCCAAAGGTATAAAAGGCTCCCATGCTGCTGACTCAGAGATTTTATGCTAAGGTTATCTTATTTCCTTAACACTTACCAAGTTTGTAAGATGAGGTAAAGTGGCTGTAGACTTCATGTTTATGTTTTAATTTTATCTTTGGGTGATCTCTTTCCCTGAAATAAGAAACGTTGTTTAAAAGGTCCACCAATAATATTTTTTTCTCTTATTCACTTATGTGTGATTCTGTTTATAACAGAATTTAAAATAAAATAAAATAAAATAAAATAAAATAAAATAAAATAAAATAAAATAAAATAAAATAAAATAGAATAAAATAAATCTTTAATATCTTTCAGAAAGTTCCAGGGACATGTGTGTGTAAAAATACTCAGGACAATACTGCCATTCTTACTAGAAGCGTGTTTTTTTTAATTGGTGGGGGGAGGTTGGTGTTTTGGAGATTCAGCTATTTGACTAGTTGACAGAGGGTTAAATATATATATATATATATACATATTGGGGTATTATCAAAAATATGCATGAGCTTTCTGAACTTCTGTGTAACAGTTACCAGGGTTATTCTGTATTTAATATCACATAACAACATAATTTGATAATTGCTATCAAATTTTGTTTTTTAAGTTAATCTCAATAAAATGCAACCAAAAATATTCTAAAAGGAAACTTTTTTTTTTTTATTAGAAATTATTTGTATATTCCTGAACAATAAGTAAATTATTGTCTAAAATATACTTAGAGAATACAGATAATTGATTTCATTCACACTTTCTACATTCTTCTTCCACATTAACTTTCTGTTTATGTTTTAGTTTATATGTTTTGTGAGTTATTTACATTTTTTAAGTTGGTTATTTAAGAATTCATGTTTTTGGACTGTTTGGATACATCCCTTCTTTCAAAGGATACATATAAAACATACTTTTACTTTATATATTATTCGTGCAGATCTGGCGCATTGATGTACCTCTGCTGGTTAATAGGAAGTATTACCGTATACCTAAACTGATGTAGTTTTCCTATATGAAAGGAATGGACACAGTACATATGCCCCATGAAATGTTATCTTTAGAAGGCTGTTATTTTTGATGCCTTAATTCAGCATGTTTTCAGTAGAAAGGTTTAATACAAATATTAGCTATTTCTCTGAAAAATAAAATAATAATAATAATAAATAATAAAAAAAAAGCTAAAAAAGCTACCTGATTATTGAGGATGAACTGGTGTTAGAGAAAGCATACTGAGGAAAGAAAAAAAAAAAAAGATTGAAAATTATTATTCTGACTATTCAGTTTCACTCTCTTCAGATGCTATTTTACTAATCTTCAGGTAATCACAAGGCTAACAAGCCTAGGCATGTTCTGAACTATTAATTTATTTAAATGTAAACAAAAATGTCAAAAACACAAACAATTAAACTCTAGTATATTTTCTAACAGTATTAAGAAAAGGTCTGTCTTTCTTTTAAGGTTATCTACATGCAAATTTCAGCTAGTAAAAATAGGAAACAATACTTAATTCATTAATATGTTTGACTTAAAAATCTGATGATTTTTCACCTATCTTCTCTCAGAACATAAATACTACTTACCCACAGAAGAACAATCAACATAGCTTCAATGTTATATAGAATGAAATGCTCACAAGCCTTCTACAAAGAATATCTGTTGTAAAACCTCAGCTCCCTTTTGCTTTCTCTTTGGTGCCAAAATGTATGAAAGTTTCAAGTAAGATTAATATATATATATATATATATATATATATATATATATATATATATATATATATATATATATATATATATGAGAGTGCCCAAATAGAAATAGAGACAGAAATCATCAGATATTTGTGAAGCTCCATGGCAATGTGAGGTTTTGAAATTGCTATAACTGAAGATGAACAAGACTAGACTTAACATACATCTGTTAAGGATGAATTAGGAATAATTAAATCATGATGCATCACAGAGTAGGTTAACTCTTCCAACTAGCTGATAATAATATCATTTCCCCTGTAGCCCACACAACCAATACTGGGGTTCTGTTTCATTTAAGAGAGCAAACTGACTACATGAGCTCGGAATATTCTTTGAGTAGCTGAGTTTATTTACAGAGAGTGTACCTAGTCCTGTTAGTGTGAACAATGTAGAAATAAACAATAGTAAGCAGTTTTTGTGTAAGCAAATCTCCAAGATTTACATTTATAGAATGTTTCTTTCACAGAATCACAGAACAGCTGAGGTTGGAAGGGACCTCTGAAGAATATCTAGTCCAACCCCCCTGCTGAGCAGGATCACCTATAGCACATTGTGCAGGATGGCAGCCAGGTGTGTTTTGAATATCTCTAGAGAAGGAGACTCCACAACCTCTCTGGGAAACCTGTTCCTGTCACCCTCACAAATCAAGACTAACTCTTTCTTTTTTCCTAGCCATTGGTAGATCCCATTATTTTCTGCTTTTGGATGGTTTTCTGAACATGCTGTCTCATCCTCATTCAGAGTTTGACAGTTATTCCCTGAAATGCAGCTCTATATGCTGGCCTATCCCTGTACCATATAGCAGGGGCATACAGGCTAGTGAGTCATCATGATGGAATGTTAAGTGACCATGCTGACAACATAGTAGCGTTCACTAAACCTTACAGCAATCCTAGGCTGGGAGCCTGCTCTCAGTCATTTGGTTGCTGAGGCTGGCTCATGTTAAACTGGTTCAAAAGGATTCACTTCCATGGTACCTCTCTGGTGTTCTGTGACCATCACTCCTCAACTATGCAACACACCTGTTATTTTAATTGTATTTTTTAAAGGCCTTCACTGTCCTTTCACTCATCTGAAACCGAGTGTGTTCACATGGGTTTTAACCACATTTGTTGGTTAAAAAATTCAAAACTCTAATTATGACAGATTTTAATGCCTAGCATAGTAAATTTTTAGAGGTAATAGAAGAATGTCTCTTTAAAGAATATTAATACTTAAAAAATTCAGGAGAGGTGGGGAGGATTCTGAAATTCAGAGGTTACAGTTCCTCTTTCACAGTTCCTCCAGAATAGTCTGGAGACAGTATGATGACAGCAAATTAATTTAATCTCTCTGAGCCTTAGTGTCCATAGGTCAAATGGCTAGAGCAGTATGACATCTGCTGACACTCTTAAACTGTGGCTGGTCATATTTTGTAGGAATATAACCCAAGACTTAAAGAAGTCAATCAGAAGATTACCAACAACTTTCTCAGAGTTTTAACTGCACTTTTAAACACCAACTAATTGTTTGTTTTATTTTGTTTCTGTGTGGGGATATGGAATGAACCTTCTGCCCAAAATATGTGAGGGAATAGATGCTTTGTAGATCATGTTGGGGGGAGAGGAAGTGTTGTCAAATACATTACTTAGAAAAGGTTACCATGTATAATTAAACAAGCGTTCCAAATCTTCATCCTTCAAGATTGAAAGTGCAGGGTGAAGAAGTACTGTAGGAAAGGTTAATGGAGAGTATACTGTTTAGGAAGACTGTCTCAGTGGATAGGTAAACTTTGTGCAAAAAAGCATCCTTTCTCTCTTTCTCTTGCTCAATCTTTTCTGTCCTCCCTCTCTCCTTTCTGTTTACAGTACCAGGCATGATAGACTGTGTTTGGTATGCTTCAAAATATATGCTAAATTTCATACAGATGTATAAAACGTATGAAGGAATTTTCACATTATACACAGATGAGTCATGTGAATGAATGATACACAAATTACAAAGAGAATGCACTATCACAATCTACGGTATTCTGTAATGTTTACTGTGTAAATAATCTGTATTTTTTATTCAAAATATAATTCAAAGATGTTTATCCAAAGATGCATATCTAAACTTTTCACAGTACACCCAGTCTATCAAAGTTGAAGTAGAGCTGGTACAAACACCTCTGCTCAAGAACAGTTTCTGTAGAATAGGTTTATACTTGAATGAACTTTCATGCAAGTTTTCTAAATTAGAGCAAGAAAGAGAGATGAAAAGTACCCCTTTATGCACAAAATACAAGTTAATCAACTCTTTGCACAGTCCCTGACCATCATCCATCCTTAAGAGACTAGGAGTGTTCATTTGTGCCCTAAAAGATGTACAAATGTGCTCTGACTGCTTTCAGCTTAATAAGCTCTTACTGTTTTGTAAAACAGAAACAAATGAAGAAGGTGTAGAAAAATTACACAGGCAAGTGAAACTTGAAATGAAAGAGAAAAAAATAATGTTATGAAAATGCAGAAGGACTGTGGGTATTGAGCATACAA
The DNA here is from genome assembly GCF_047663525.1 of Anas platyrhynchos. Classification (NCBI taxonomy): domain Eukaryota; kingdom Metazoa; phylum Chordata; class Aves; order Anseriformes; family Anatidae; genus Anas; species Anas platyrhynchos. The sequence continues at coordinate 38,725,282 of NC_092621.1, read as the reverse complement.
CTGATTCAGTCACTTATTTTTTCATATCAATTAACTATTAGTTAAATGCCACATGAAGATGAAGCAAGGTTGTATGAATTTCCTCAGAAATATAAGATCAGTCTGAAGATGAGGCACAGGCAGCCTGTCAATGCTACAAGATAAAGACAGACATTAAGAAAAGGCAATAGAACAGAAACAAAATTGCTTCAATGCCCCTATATACTCCTTCAATTGCTAGGGGGTATATAAGCTCTGTATACATTTCTCACTGCTATGCAGTTGAGAATTTGTGCCAATTCAGACCAGCAGGGAATACATGTAATAAAAGTAAAGGGTAAATGGGGTGAATAGCACTTGTTGACTAATAGTTAGCTTTTCATAAACACTGTCATTGTTTCCAAGGTGCATGTGTATATATTACTACATTTCTGCAAAATTATCTAATTAAAGCAAAAATTATGTTAGAGCCTTGGTGAAATTGGAGTGTCCTACATTGTCCTCAGGATACTAGATAAGTAAACTTTATTTTAAGGTATGGAGAAGTGAAAGACTTTTAAGCAACTTTTAAACAATGCAAAACATCTTAGTTCTGTCTCAGATATTAATTTCAGTAGCAACATGGCTAAGGATTATTCTGCAACCTTCTTGATAGTAAAGTAGAATATAAGAATAAACAGAGCACAATACTTTCTTTGCTGGAAAGAACTTGTCTTCTGCTGGAAACAAGCAAAAATAAAGGAATAGTTACATGCAGCAGATTAATATTACACTCAGATACCCTGCTGACAGGGACACCCAAACACTCTGGTGATAAGGATTCTTACTCAAACTGAATTTTAAATAAGTGGCACGAAAGTACAGAATACTGAAAGTCATAAACTTTGCTCCTTTAACCTTACTGGTTTTAAAATTACTGCAAAGTCCATGAATATATGTTCTGATTTCTTTAGACTCCTAGAAGATCAAGTGCTTTCACAACATTGGTTCATCTGCTCTACTTTTTTTTTTTTTTTTTTTTTTTTTTTTTTAGGTTAAAATTGACTGGAGGAGAGATCTGCATGCTTGTGTTGCTTTTTAACTCTGCAGTCTCAGAGACAAGGTGATCGCACTCCAAAGAAGGGAAGATTAGTCTGTGGCTCATTTTGACTATATCAGTGTGATCAATAATAGCCGTGTCTGTCTGCAAAATGTGTGTTTATAAGTACTGTATAAACACTGTTAAATGAAAGACTGCTGCATTAAATAATATGACCTTGCTACCTTTTAGTTGCAGTCTTAGAGTGCAAACTTGTTTTAATTAGCAGTCAGCAAGCAGACTGTAACTTCAGTGAAGGAGCATTGAAGAATCACTGCCTATTAACAACTCAGCGGTAAGTAAGCCAGTACAAATACTTATAACCAAATAGTGTGCATTTCAAGAGTGGAGAGGATTAGCTATTGGGCACACAACACAGTGGAGGAAATTGCTTTATTCCCAGTACTGCTGGGTACCAGGAGGCAATCACTGTGCCTCTAGCCCATTAACAGCATTCAGAGTGTTGCTTCCCATAGAAGGGGTTATTGGCTAACCACTGGGTGACCAATTAAATGCTATGAATAAGTCCCAAACCAAACAGCATGGGGCCTGTTTGTGGCACAGTGGTATCATTACTAAAGTGAAAAACTTGATGAGAAAGGAACATATTTAATTATAGAACTATACAAATGGCTAATTAGGACCATAAAGTGAAATGAATGACTTTCCAGTGGATTTTTGAATGTTACTGATAACTGCTCAGCTTCTTTGGAGACCATGAAAGTGATCTACAGCACTAGCCTGCATGTTATGGTAATGGATGGATCTTCATTACTGGGGACATGTCTGACCTGGTTGCTCAGGTACCATGGGCAGCCCTTGATTCTTCTCCCGGCAAGGGTTCTCCTGCTGCAGCCCCTGGTCTGCAGTGGGTTCTGTTTGCTTTCATTCCCCTTCTTGCAACGTTAGAGGCAAAAGAATTACCTGCAATAGAAACCCACTCTCACTATGAAATCGAGAGTCTCGCTAATTTTGCAGCAGTTTAAACACATGTGTAGTGTTGGCCTTTAAAATCACTAATGGGTTTGAAAGAAATCTTTCCTCTTCATATCCCTCCCCAGGATCTTACAAGCTCCTGCACCCATACCAGTTATTTCCATCTTTAACACACAAAGTAGAGATTCCTTTAAATTACTTAGTCTGGCTTCGAAAAGAGACCCCAGAGCTCAATGATCTCTTAACGAGTAGCAAACTTTTCATTTCTTCGCTACATGTATCCTCAAAATGAGGAGAGGAATGTTTCCACTTCACGAAAATAGAGAGACCTGATTTTTTAACTGAGCTTTTTTTTCCAGCTGTGTAGGCACACTTAGGCCTAGAGAGAATGCTTATCTTTGTAAACGACCCATCCAATTATTTATTAACTCAATTAGTGGCAACAGGAAAAGGAGAGGGTGAATGTTGGTAGGTATAGTGTGCATAGTGTACTGCAGTATAGCCATTATACATTATGAGGTATCAGGACTAATGCAAAGTGGTAACGACAGAGAAAAGCTGTATCTGTGGAGTGCCTTAGCCTTAGCAGAACAAAGCCCTAGCAAAGCCCTAACAAAGCCTAACAAAATTCATGCTTCAGTGGTACCAGGTTGCACTGAAATCTGGTTTCACAGTGACCCTTGGAGCAGAGGTGACAGGGGTCTTGCAAGTTCAGTGCACAAGAAGACTCTGAAAGACCTAAGAGTAGGGAAATCTGTGTGCATACATCCCCAGCCAGGAACAGAAATATCTCAGTTCTGTTGCTTTACTTTCAGTGAGTTTCATCTGCACTTTTAAATCTCCAGAAAATAAAAATAAAATTTCCTCCTTTCTGATTTCCAGACTGTTTCACTCTAAATGATTGATGCTAAGGGTTTGGAAGACTCAATGTCTTATGCCTTCACCTTTCATGTCATCCATCACCATCACTTCACTATTCTACCACATGCAAAACTTAATGTAGCTCCTTGTTAACAAATAGAAAATCAATTAATGTGTTCCGGTAAAGAGCATTCTTAGGAAGATCAACTCACCTGAAGTGCTTTTTCACCCTAATTAAGTGATGAGACTCTGTGATTCCCATTGTGGATCTCAACTATGCACCATGGAGACGATAAAATACCACACTGAAGCTTAATTCAAAGATCAGATAGCCTAATCTATGAATTTATTTCAAAGTGACATAACTTTTCTCAGCAGTGATACCTCTTCAAATACAGACCTACTACTTAAGCTATAATAATTTTGTGTGTATGTGTTGTTGTTGTTTTATTTCACCAAGGGGAGGCTTGCAAGCATCTATTTGTGGATCTGTTTATTATTATTATTATTATTTATTTTTGTTTTTATGAGCATATAAAAGAAATCTCAGTAACAGGAGACTGACTTTACCTACCATGTCCAAAGCCCTTGGTGCAAGAATTAAGAAAATTTTCAAAAACAGCAGAATATGATCAAGAGAATATTGATGATCATGTTCCTATACAGACTGTAACTTCCTTGACATTTCAGATTCTGAAAGTACCACATTTTTTCCCTGAAAAATCTTCCTTTTTGCATGCAGTTTGACTAAAGGTATAGGAAATCATGATTTCATTGTACAGGATGAGCAATGTGTTTCTTTGTAATGTTTATGTTGGATAAATCAAGAAGCTGATTGATCATAATGTACTCATTATGATATCAGAGAGGAGAAGCACAAAAAATAGACTAATTTATCATGAATCATTCTGTGAGCTGAATATAATAAACTTCAACACTTGAAGTTTGCCTACATATGCTTATACTGCATGCTGAAAACACATTTGATACATAAAATACATAAAGATGCTTATCCTTTGCCTGAAACTGGTTAAAGAACAGTCTCAAGAGCTGAAAATATTGGTTACAAATGTCTTCTACTGATGTCCTGGGTCTGAACCCTCCCAGCTCCTGCTGCACCCCTAGCCTGCCCACTGGCAGGACAGAGCAAGAAGCTGAAAAGTCCTTGGCTTAGTGTAAGCACTGCTCTTCAACAATTAAAACATAACATGATAACATCAGGGTGTTATCAGCACTCTTCTCATCCTGATCCAAAACATAGCACCCTACCAGATACTAGGAGAAAAATTAACTCTATCCTAAATGAAACCAGGAGAACTGATAGAATATATTAACAGATGAATTAACAGATCCATTTGCCGAGGCAATCAGCTCCGGGGCAGACGCGTTCTGCAGTGGAGCGGGGGATCGGGCCAGGCAGGGCTCATTTTCCGGCATCGAGCCTACTTCAGGGAGCCGCCAGGACCCGGCAGCCCTCGTGAGGGAGGCTGACGAGGCAAAGGTGGAGCCAGCAGCGCCCCCTCACCGGCCGTTCAAAAGCTGCCCCTAGGGAGCGCGAGCGACCAGGAGCGCAGTGACCAGGGCGGGCAAACAGGGCGTGGCACGTCAGAAGGGAGTGGTGCGGCAGTTCGCGCAGGCAGGGCGAGCAGGAAGGGCGGAGAGCAACCGCCTGCCCACACGAACACCTCTTAACGACAGTCGTTAGCTAGGCGATAATGGTCTCCACCAGGCACGGTGGGCTCTCCAGGAGGTCGGTACACACCCAGACCGACTACCCGTTAAAGAATGCAGCGGTTCAGGTCACCGGATGCAGGGAGTGTCAGAGCCTGCTGCTGCCATTGGCGGGAGGCAGAGACACTGCGTGCGAGAGGTGCGAGCAGGTGGATGACCTGATCCGCATGGTGGCGGAGCTCAAGGAGGAGGTGGAGAGGTTGAGGGCCGTCAGGGAGTGTGAGCGGGAGATAGACTTGTGGAGTAACTCCCTGCAGGGCCTCAAGGAGAGGTATCGAGGTGAGACACCCCAAATGGGGGTGGACCCCCTGCCCTGTCGCCGTCGGGCAGAGGGAGGGGATCTGGGAGTTGAGGAGGAATGGAGACAGGTCCCTGCTCGACATGGCAGGCGATGCCCTCCCCTTCCGGCCCCACCTTCCTGGGTGCCCTTACGAAACAGGTTTGAGGCCCTGGAGCTTGACAGACCAGTAACTGAGGAAGAGGTATCAAGTGTTCCCAGGAGGATGCCTAGGGCGAGGAGGTCGACTCCACGCCTCAGGACTGCCTCCATCAAGAAAGACAGGAGGGTGATTGTTGTGGGAGACTCTATCCTTAGGGGAACAGAGGGCCCTATTTGTCGGCCTTACCCTATCCGTAGGGAAGTCTGCTGCCTCCCTGGGGCTCGGGTGAGAGACTTTGCCAAGAAAGTCAAGCGCCTGGTATGGCCCACTGACTACTACCCGCTACTGGTCTTTCAGGCTGGTAGCGATGAAGTAGCAACGAGGAGTCCGAAGGCAATCAAAAGAGACTTTAGGGATTTGGGGCGACTACTTAGAGGATCAGGGGCGCAGGTTGTGTTTGCCTCTGTCCTTCCGATAGGGGGGATGGAAGCTGAAAGGCGTGCTGTTCACATAAACTCGTGGCTTCGAGACTGGTGTGACCGGCAGAACTTTGGGTTCTTTGATCACGGGAAGGTCTATGCTACACCGGGCCTGATGGCACCGGATGGGATGCGCCTCTCTTGGAGAGGGGTGAGGATCTTTGGTCAGGAGTTGGCAGGGCTGATAGATAGGGCTTTAAACTAGAGTCGAAGGGGGAAGGGGCTAAAACCAGGCACGCCGGTGAAGACCTAAGGGATGGTACGCTAGAATCAGAGGGGCTGTGTGCCAGTGAGGTCCTTCGGTCAGATCCACAAGGTGCTGAGTGTAAGGAGACGCACCTGAAGTGCTTCTACACGAACGCACGCAGTATGAGGAATAAAATGGATGAGCTAGAAGTCCTGGCCCAGTCCCGCAACTACGACGTCATCGGCATAAGCGAAACCTGGTGGGATGAGTCCTGTGACTGGGGTGTTGCGACAGATGGTTACAGGCTCTTCAGGAGGGACAGGCAGGGTAGGCGAGGTGGTGGGGTGGCGATGTATGTGAAGCAGGGGCTGGACTGTGTGGAACTTCAGGTCGGCGATGGCAAAGTTGAGAGCTCCTGGGTAAGGATCAAGGGATGAACGAATAAAGGGGATGTCGTTGTGGGAGTCTATTACAGACCGCCTGGCCAGGACGATAGCGCTGATAGATTATTCTTTACAGAACTAAGAGAGGCCTCAAGATTAACTCCCCTTGTCCTTACGGGGGACTTCAACCTGCCTGACGTTAACTGGGAGTGCCACACGGCTGACACGAGAAAGTCCAGGAGGTTCATGAAGCACCTAGATGATAACTTCTTGGTGCAGGTGCTAATGGAGCCAACTAGGAAAGGTGCCCTCCTAGACCTGTTGCTAGAAAACAGAGAGGGTCTGGTGGGAGATGTGGTGATTGGTGGCCGCCTCGGTCACAGTGACCATGACGTGGTTGAGTTCAAAATTTACGGTGACAGAAGGAAAAGTGCCACCAAAACCTCATCCCTGGATATGGGGAAAGCGGACTTCAGGCTGCTCAGGGAACTAGTCAGCAAGGTCCCCTGGGAAACTGCTCTTGAAGGCCTCGATGTCCACCAGTGCTGGTCATTCTTTAAGCGGTGCCTCCTAGAAGCACAAGATCAGGCAATTCCTAAATATCGCAAGTCAGGCAGGCGCGGCAGGAGACCGGCGTGGCTGAGCAGGAACATTCTAATGGAGATTAGGCGGAAACAGAGAGTATTTCGCTACTGGAAGGAGGGCCAGGTGTCATGGAAAGAATACAGGGATGCTGTTCGTGTTTCTAGGGAGAAAATTCGTGTGGCTAAAGCACACCTAGAGTTGAAGCTGGCTGTGTCTGTGAGAGAAAATAAAAAGGGTTTTTTTAGATATGTGAATGGAAAAAGGAGAACTAAAGAATACATAGGGCCGCTCCTTTATAGTGAAGGTCTCCTCACAGACAATGACATAGGCAAAGCAGAGACCCTTAACGCCTTCTTTGCCTCTGTCTTCAATGCCGATGATGGGCTTTGGGACCCAGGGTGCCCTGAGCTGGAGGACTGGGACGGTGGGGATGACAAACTCCCAACCGACCCTGAACGTGTGCGGGATTTGCTACTCTACCTGGATCTCTACAAGTCCATGGGTCCGGATGGGATTCATCCCCGGGTGCTGAAAGAGCTGCCGGACGTCATCGCGGAACCTCTCTCAATTATTTTTCAACGATCCTGGGAATCTGGAGAGGTCCCGGTAGACTGGAAGCTGGCAAATGTTGTGCCGATTTTCAAGAAGGGTCAGAAAGAAGACCCTAGCAATTACAGGCCTGTCAGTCTCACGTCAGTGCCTGGTAAAATCATGGAGAAGATGGTTCTCGAACTTATTGAGGCGCACCTGGGGGACAAAGCAGTCATTGGTCCCAGCCAGCATGGGTTTGTGAAGGGTAGGTCCTGCCTAACTAACTTGATTTCCTTTTATGATAAGATCACCCGTATGGTGGACCAAGGGAAACCAGCTGATGTGATTTTTTTGGACTTCAGCAAGGCTTTTGACACGGTTTCCCATAGGATCCTACTGGACAAAATGTCCACCATACAGCTAAATAAAAACATCATACGATGGGTGAACAATTGGCTAATGGGCAGGGCCCAAAGGGTAATGGTGAATGGGGCTGTGTCAGGCTGGCGGGCGGTCATCAGTGGGGTTCCTCAAGGCTCCATTTTAGGGACGGTATTTTTCAATATTTTTGTAAACGATCTGGATGTAGGAATAGAAGGCATTTTGAGCAAGTTTGCTGATGACACCAAACTTGGAGGAGTTGTGGACTCTGTTGAGGGAGGAAAGGCCTTGCAGAGGGATCTGGATAGGTTGGAGAGCTGGGCGATCACCAACCGCATAAAGTTCAATAAGAGCAAGTGCCGGGTCCTGCACCTGGGACGGGGAAACCCTGGCTGCACGTACAGACTGGGCGATGAGACGCTGGAGAGCAGCCTAGAAGAGAGGGATCTGGGGGTCGTGGTAGACAGCAAGTTGAATATGAGCCAGCAGTGTGCCCTGGCAGCCAGGAGGGCCAACCGTGTCCTGGGGTGCATCAAGCATGGCATCGCTAGTAGGTCGAGGGAGGTGATTGTCCCGCTCTACTCTGCGCTGGTGCGGCCTCACCTCAAGTAGTGTGTGCAGTTCTGGGCACCACAGTATAAAAAGGACATGAAACTGTTGGAGAGTGTCCAGAGGAGGGCTATGAAGATGGTGAAAGGCCTGGAGGGGAAGACGTACGAGGAACGGCTGAGGGCACTGGGCCTGTTCAGCCTGGAGAAGAGGAGGCTGAGGGGAGACCTCATCACAGTCTACAACTTCCTCGTAAGGGGGTGTCGAGAGGCAGGAGACCTTTTCTCCATTAACACCAGCGACAGGACCCGCGGGAACGGGGTTAAGCTGAGGCAGGGGAAATTTAGGCTTGACATCAGGAGGGGGTTCTTCACAGAGAGGGTGGTTGCACACTGGAACAGGCTCCCCAGGGAAGTGGTCACTGCACCGAGCCTGTCTGAATTTAAGAAGAGATTGGACTGTGCACTTAGTCACATGGTCTGAACTTTTGGGTAGACCTGTGCGGTGTCAAGAGTTGGACTTGATGATCCTTGAGGGTCCCTTCCAACTCAGGATATTCTATGATTCTATGAAGAAGACAGTAAAGCTGTAAATGTCACAGGAAGAGTGTGAATATTTTACACTACCATTAACATAGGAAACACCATTTCAGTTGTATTGTTCTGGACAATGAATGACCTATTAAAATTTTAAATTCCTGTTATAGCATGGAGAATACTTTTGTATGTTTTTACCTAAAAGAGAGATTGAGAACATCAAGTTCTTCTGATTCTTCTCATAAACATTTCACTGTTAATAGGTTATGCATGAGGAAAAAGGCTGGTAAATTCAGTTATTAACCTTACTGAAAGTTACATTCTGCTCATTCACAGAAATTTGGGATGATCGTATTTTAAAATGAGTTGTATCAGTGTTCACTTTACACTGTCAGAAATATTCAATCTGTATTATGAGACAAGAAATGACTTATATTTATGCTAAAGAAGTGTAGTAACAGAAAACATTGTACTGAGTTTAATAACTATATCAGCAACATAGGCAATGGGATAGTGCAAGTTTAAAAATGACAGCAAGATGCATGATGCAATTGATACAACTGAAGGAAGGAATGTCATACAAAGGGACTTGGACAAGCTAGAAAAGTGGGCCCATGTGAACCTCATGAGGTTCAACAAGTGCAAGGTCCTGCACCCGTTTTGAGGAAATCCCGGACATGAATCCAGACTGGGTGAAGAACTCAATGAGAGCAGCTCTGAGACAAAAAGTGTTACATGAGCCAGTAGTACTCTATTGCAGCCAAGAAAGCCAATTACATCCCAGGCTACATCAACAGAAGAGATGCCAGCAGACCCAGAGAAGTGACTGTCCACCTCTACTCTGCCCTTGTGAGGCCTCACTTTGAGTGTTGCATCCAGGTTCAGGGCCTTCAACACAAAAAGGATGTGTGTCTGTAAGAGCGGATCCAGAGGAGCACCACAAAGTTGATCAGAGGGCTGGATCACCTCTCCTAGGAAGAGAGGCTGAGAGAGCTAAAGAAGATAAGACTTTGGGGATACTTCACTGTAGCCTTTCAGTACTTAAGGAGGCTTATAAAAAAAGATGGAGAGCAACTTTTTGCTCAGGTAATGATAAGAGAAAGGGGAATTCTTCACTTAGAGGTACTAGAACAGGTTGCCCAGAGACGTTGTGGATGTTCCATCCCTGGGATGGTTTTAAGGGCAGGCTGGATGGGTCTTTGAGCAAGCTGGTCTAGTGGGAGATGCCCCCACCCATGGCAGGTGGGGGTGGAACTAGATGATCTTTAAGTTCCTTCCAATCTAAGCCATTCTATGATTCTATGATCTTGCGTTTAGTTTTTGCAATCTACAGACAGAACAGAAGGAGTCACATAATAGAGTCACGTAATAAATACAGTGAGTATATTAAAGCTTAAAGTAAAATTTAGAGTTAATTAAAGTAACATTTCTAAAACATACAGCATGTATTACATTGACCTAAAATGATGAAACCATGTGGCACCTATATCCTGATCTCATATCTAAGACTTAATTGGCTTAATATAGTGTCCCTATTCTATGTTGTATTTGCTCCAAAGCATACCATACCCTAGTAAGAAAAAGCTCTAATTTACATTATCACTGTTTGAAACTACCTGTGCACATAAAACCAAGGTCATGTTAATCAGAGCTGAATTTCTGGTGAGATTCACTATTCAAATTCAGATATTAAGCATTTCATTTCCACTAGTTTAAGCCATGGGATTTTTAAAGTTTTTAAAGATGTCTTTTTATACTAGTATCATTCAGCCACGCTTCAGTGAATTTTTATCAGTCAATAGGGAAAAAAAATCAAATAAAAACATATGCCTTTGAGTTAAGAATGAAACAGGAAAAGTGCAGGACAGAGAGAACTTGCTTGACAAATCAGAGGCAAGTTTGAAAAGATCAGCATTAAAGTTAATTTTTAATTTTACACAATTGGCATTCAGAGTAACATTTAATTGGTAGACAAGTGAGGAAATAATTAGGTCTTCATAAAAACAAACAAACAAACAAAAAGTTAGTTTTGTGGATTTAACTTTGCTATTGGAAACGTTAACATTTTGCTGAGGGACTAAAGTAGCTGCTATATGATCTGTTGCTTGTGGATTTGCAAAGTTTCAGGTGGCCTTCCATGCTGATATCTGTTAGGAGAGAAATCATTAGGCTGGAGATGATGCTGTATTGGAATTTGACATGGTTTTCTTTGGTGGTGGTGGTAGTGGTTTGTGGTTTTTGTTTGTTTGTGGTTTTTGTTTTTGTTTGTTTGTTTGTTTTGTTTTGTTTTGTTGTTGTTTTTCTTTTTCTGTTTCAGCACAGTAATGTGCTTTTGCCTTACATGATGATAAAAGAATTCATAATGCACCTTGCAACTATATGCCATATTTCTAGACCCTTAATATGAGACTAGACCCTAAATATGAGACTACAAATTTCTTTCTAGATTCTTACAAAGCTTTGATAAGTTTCCATGCTTACAGGAAAGCTGTAACTATTTTATTTGTGTTGATATATGGAAAAAGCAATATGAGTCCTCATGGTAAAAACAGTTATCTCAGTGGAGGCTTTGGCAGTAGGGAACAGATAAATGAAGTCTTGTATCCAAGATATTACATCCTTGGACTTTTGAAGGAGATTGACTTTTCTCTTTTGAGTGTCTCTGGGAATTTTATATTTGAATGGAGATTTGAGATGTGTGAATTCGTTTGATTCCTGCAAGCTTTTTGAAAAGCACTAGCGAGAAAGTGGCGTAAGAAAGTTTACACAGGCAGAACTAATTCTTGTAGATCAGTTTCATTTCCTTCTTCTGAATTTGCTGATCCTTCCAGAGAATATCTGGGAAAAGGAGAAATTACACCATGTAAGAAGAAGGCTTGTCCTCATCTTCTCAGCATCTGAAGGGACACAGGTTTTTATCTTCTTTTCTACCAAAGGAGTCAAAGAGACAGTAAAGATTTAGTGGTTGGCTTCATCAGCAGGGATCCTGTAAATGCAGCTAATCCCATGCTAATTCCTCCTCATGTTTGATGAAAGTGTAAGAGACACTGGACAAGCTTGTGTTTCTCTCTAGCCAGGCAGAAGTTTTGGAATAACAACCAGGATCCATGTGCATACATAAAGTCAGTGAGAGCGACATCTGATTTTATGTAGGCGAAAAGTTAGGTGTTTGTTCTTCAGTAAAAATAAAGAGTTGAGTGTTTAAATCTACATGCTGTGATGCTGTTAAAGCTTGATGTCTGGCTCTACTTAGAGCACTGCAATCTTGTTAAAGGACTGATGACAAGCATGAAGTTACTAAATGCTCAAAGTGTACTGTGAGTAGCTATTAACAAAAGGAACCTTGAAACAAATCCCTGCTCTTAGATATAAGCTAATCTCTCAGTCTTCACCAAAGAAGCTTCTCTGCTCTGCTTTATACCCATCTTGTTCTGCACAATAATGTTATGAGATCAGGTGAAGAAAAAGGTAAAAGGGGATTGAGAAGAAAAACGAGCTCACTTGCTGCCAACAACTTTATCTGTCTTCAGCTATTGTTTTAACAAGCTCATTCTCATCTTGTCATAAAGCCTTCAGAAATGTCAGAACTACAGCCATTTATTAGAAGCCAGATACAAAACTATGTGTTTTGACACCAGTTCCTACAGTATTCTCCTGAAAAATTTGGCTGTTCAAGATTTGGATGTGTGCATGCATTGCTGGATTAAAAATTGACTGGGTGGTTGGGCCCAAAGAGTTGTTCTGAACTGAGTTAAATCCAGTTGGAGGCTGGTCACTAGTGTCTCCCATGGCTCAGTACTGGGGAGAGTTCTCTCCAGTATCTTTATCAATATTCTGGATGAGGGGATCAAGTGCACCCTCAGTAAGTTCACAGATGACACCAAGTTAGGTGTGAAGGTTGATCTGCTTGCAGGTCAGAGGGCTCTCCAGAGGGATCTGGATAGCCTGGATCAGTCAACTGTATGAGGTTCAACAAGGCTAAGTGCCAGGTCCTGCATTTGGAGCAACTCCTTCCAATGCTACAGGCTGGAAAGACTGGCTGGAAAGCACCAAGAGGTATTGGTCGATAGCTAGCTGAACATGAGCCAGCAGTGTGCTCAGGTGGCCCAGAAGGCTAACAGCATTCAGGCTTGTATCAGAAATAGTGTGGCCAGCAGGACTAAGAAAGTGATTGTCCTCTTGTATTTGTCTCTAATGAAGCCGGTCCTCAGGTACTGTGTTCAGTTTTAGGCCCCTCACTAGAAGAAAGATATTGAGGTGTTAAAGCATGTCCAAAGGACAGCAAAGCTGTTGAGGGGTTTAGAAGTGTTATGAGGAGTGGTTAAGGGAACTGGTGTTATTTAGCCTAGAGAAAAGGAGGCTCATGGGAGACCTTAACATGCTGTCCAGTTACCTTAATAGAGGCTATATTGAGGTGGGTATCAGGCTTTTCTCCCAAAAGGCAAGAGAACTGGCCTCAGGTTGTGCTAGGGCAGGTTTAGGATGGGTATTAGGATGGGTATTAGGAAAAATTTTTTCACTGTAAGGCTTGCATGGCATTGGACCAGGCTGCCCAAGGAAGTGGTTGAGTCACCATCCCTGAAGGTCTTCAATAAATGTATAGATTTAGAACTTAGTATCGTGGTTGAGTGGTGGACGTTAGTACTAGGTTAGAGGTTGGTCTTTTCCAACCTGAATTTCCATGAGATTCTATGATTCTGTAAGTTTGGATGGCACATGGAGCATTTTGAATATGATAAATGATAGCCAAAAAGGGATTGTTGCCTGACTGTCTCTCCAAAGAGGCACCAAAGAACAACATTAAGGATACAGTGGGGCTGAGATGGTGTTTTTCTACCTGGATGCATGTTTCAGGAAAGAGACACTGAAATCTTAATCTACGTCTCTTTTTTTGGAGAAGAGGAAGGGAATAACAAAAGGAAAAAAAATGCTGAATTAGTCACTTATCTAAACCTTTTAAGAGGACAGTGAATCTTTAAAGAGTGGGCCTAAATACACAGAATAGAGGTCCAAGCAAATAGTGTCATTTCTTGGTGAGAATTTGACAAAAATATAACCTGGTCTGAATCCATCAGGACTCGGCTTCTGCAGAGCTCTGTTACTAAAGGCAGAGCTAGTTGTATGTGAACAGAAGGTTGGTATCTAGATCAAGTCGCAACACTCCATCTGTCAGCTTAAATATTAAGAAATTGGTAACATGAGGTCACTGGGGGCATTTCTTATAAAGCATAAAACAGTGTTGTATTTCAGTTGTATTTCCAGAAGGAAAATGCAAGGAAAGAATTAGCAATCATCTCTACAAAAGATGTCAGATTTTGTCTGACAAGGTTTTCACAGTCTGCCAAATGTTTATTGCAGATTGTTTGTTTGTTTGTTTGTTTTGTTGTTTGCTTGCTTGTTTGTTGTTGTTGTTGTTGTTTTCTGTTGTTGTTGTTGTTTGTTTTTTTGTTTGTTTGATTTGATATATTTACTGTGTGGACTTAGTGGCCTTAAGATACTAAAATAATGAAAGTAATAGCAGTTACGTAGTTCTTGCTACTGTTCTGTATATTCAAGCAAAACCCTAAATTTGATAAAGCTTTACCTTAAAGGAGATTGGTAGATCAATTTCTGACATTTCTTAGTGAAAAAAAAAAGGGTTTCCATAAGTCATATTTTCAATTTCTATTTCAAATGTTTTCATTTGTTAATGAACACTTGTCATACCAGCCTCCTTATGGCTATCTCTTCTGGTATGTACAACGAAGGTATTTGCCACCACTGTCCCACTGAGCTGAACTTCCCAACCTGTGTATTATATTTCTTTACCATGTCCACTAATTTCCTGCTCTTAACTTAAAATAAACAAGATGAGAAATGGATACAGTCTACATTCTTCTTAAACAAGATTCACATAACCTGAGTCTGAACTACTGAAATACAAATGCAGCTCCACTGCCATACTCACTTCCACCAAAACACAGTTAGGGAAAGCTTTCTATTTAGCTGTTAGAGACCAATAGAGGTCATCTTACCAGTGGTAAAACCTTCAAGATTATATAGAGATAGTTGGAGAGGCTGATAGGAAATAATGTATGAATAACAGTTCAGTAGACACTAAATTGATGTAATTATGTTGAGTTACTGGGCATAAGAAAAAATAACAATAATGGCAGACTCATTCAAATAATGGTACTTTGGGAAGAAAATAAAATAAATAGACATAGTCTTTTTAAGCTTGGTTTACACAAACATGCTTTTCTGTTTAGGCATTTGCTACTTACTGATCTGGTGGATGTACTCTAGTTGATTAATGCATTAGACTACATTTTCTGAGCTCTATAGAGAAGTTAGAAGTGTTATCTTAGGCACAGTAACAGAAACCTAATTAAGATTTGGAATACAGGCCAGAAGCCCACAACTCCTATTTGAGTAGTGATGCCAAAATATAGCAGATTTTTAATTAACTTTTTTTTTTTTTTTTTTTTTTTTTAAGACAGGGCACATCTTAAGGAGATTACCTGTCACAGAACAGTGTAAGAACTTGTGTCTTAGCTAAAAATCTGCAAACTGATGCCTTCTTGTATTTGAGCCTGTGGTCACACACTTTTTCTCTGTAGACCTACAGTTTCCCCAGATTACTAAAATGAAGTCAATTAACAACACTTCTCTGATCATGACTGAGCTTCCAATACCAGATATTTATC